>NW_026988639.1:0-101118 GCF_030222135.1 Aotus nancymaae | reverse complement strand
CTAAATCCAAAACGCAGCTATCTAACAGAACGGTTGTCAATGTGTGCACTCAACTTCCAGAGTTAAACCCGGGTGTGGATTCAGCAGTCTGCAAACACTTTCTCTGCAGAGTCCCAAAACAGGCGTTTTCAGCCCATTACCGGCATATGGAAGAAACAGCAGTAAGCACAGGGAAATATCTGCTTCTAAATCCAAAACGCAGCTATCTAACAAAACGGTTGTCAATGTGTGCACTCAACTTCCAGAGTTAAACCCGTGTGTGGATTCAGCAGTCTGCAAACACTTTCTCTGCAGAGTCCCAAACCAGGCGTTTTCAGCCCATTACCGGCATATGGAAGAAACAGCAGTAAGCACAGGGAAATATGTGCTTCTAAATCCAAAACGCAGCTATCTAACAGAACGGTTGTCAATGTGTGCACTCAACTTCCAGAGTTAAACCCGTGTGTGGATTCAGCAGTCTGCAAACATCTTCTCTGCAGAGTCCCAAAACAGGCGTTTTCAGCCCATTACCGGCATATGGAAGAAACAGCAGTAAGCACAGGGAAATATCTGCTTCTAAATCCAAAACGCAGCTATCTAACAGAACGGTTGTCAATGTGTGCACTCAACTTCCAGAGTTAAACCCGTGTGTGGATTCAGCAGTCTGCAAACACTTTCTCTGCAGAGTCCCAAAACAGGCGTTTTCAGCCCATTACCGGCATATGGAAGAAACAGCAGTAAGCACAGGGAAATATGTGCTTCTAAATCCAAAGCGCAGCTATCTAAAAGAACGGTTGTCAATGTGTGCACTCAACTTCCAGAGTTAAACCCGTGTGTGGATTCAGCAGTCTGCAAACACTTTCTCTGCAGAGTCCCAAAACAGGCGTTTTCAGCCCATTACCGGCATATGGAAGAAACAGCAGTAAGCACAGGGAAATATCTGCTTCTAAATCCAAAACGCAGCTATCTAACAGAACGGTTGTCAATGTGTGCACTCAACTTCCAGAGTTAAACCCGTGTGTGGATTCAGCAGTCTGCAAACACTTTCTCTGCAGAGTCCCAAAACAGGCGTTTTCAGCCCATTACCGGCATATGGAAGAAACAGCAGTAAGCACAGGGAAATATCTGCTTCTAAATCCAAAACGCAGCTATCTAACAGAACGGTTGTCAATGTGTGCACTCAACTTCCAGAGTTAAACCCGGGTGTGGATTCAGCAGTCTGCAAACACTTTCTCTGCAGAGTCCCAAAACAGGCGTTTTCAGCCCATTACCGGCCTATGGAAGAAACAGCAGTCAGCACAGGGAAATATCTGCTTCTAAATCCAAAACGCAGCTATCTAACAAAACGGTTGTCAATGTGTGCACTCAACTTCCAGAGTTAAACCCGTGTGTGGATTCAGCAGTCTGCAAACACTTTCTCTGCAGAGTCCCAAAACAGGCGTTTTCAGCCCATTACCGGCATATGGAAGAAACAGCAGTAAGCACAGGGAAATATCTGCTTCTAAATCCAAAACGCAGCTATCTAACAGAACGGTTGTCAATGTGTGCACTCAACTTCCAGAGTTAAACCCGTGTGTGGATTCAGCAGTCTGCAAACATCTTCTCTGCAGAGTCCCAAAACAGGCGTTTTCAGCCCATTACCGGCATATGGAAGAAACAGCAGTAAGCACAGGGAAATATCTGCTTCTAAATCCAAAACGCAGCTATCTAACAGAACGGTTGTCAATGTGTGCACTCAACTTCCAGAGTTAAACCCGTGTGTGGATTCAGCAGTCTGCAAACACTTTCTCTGCAGAGTCCCAAAACAGGCGTTTTCAGCCTATTACCGGCATATGGAAGAAACAGCAGTAAGCACAGGGAAATATCTGCTTCTAAATCCAAAACGCAGCTATCTAACAGAACGGTTGTCAATGTGTGCACTCAACTTCCAGAGTTAAACCCGTGTGTGGATTCAGCAGTCTGCAAACACTTTCTCTGCAGAGTCCCAAAACAGGCGTTTTCAGCCCATTACCTTCATATGGAAGAAACAGCAGTAAGCACAGGGAAATATCTGCTTCTAAATCCAAAACGCAGCTATCTAACAGAACCGTTGTCATTGTGTGCACTCAACTTCCAGAGTTAAACCCGTGTGTGGATTCAGCAGTCTGCAAACACTTTCTCTACAGAGTCCCAAAACAGGCGTTTTCAGCCCATTACCGGCATATGGAAGAAACAGCAGTAAGCACAGGGAAATATCTGCTTCTAAATCCAAAACGCAGCTATCTAACAGAACGGTTGTCAATGTGTGCACTCAACTTCCAGAGTTAAACCCGTGTGTGGATTCAGCAGTCTGCAAACATCTTCTCTGCAGAGTCCCAAAACAGGCGTTTTCAGCCCATTACCGGCATATGGAAGAAACAGCAGTAAGCACAGGGAAATATCTGCTTCTAAATCCAAAACGCAGCTATCTAACAGAACGGTTGTCAATGTGTGCACTCAACTTCCAGAGTTAAACCCGTGTGTGGATTCAGCAGTCTGCAAACACTTTCTCTGCAGAGTCCCAAAGCAGGCGTTTTCAGCCCATTACCGGCATATGGAAGAAACAGCAGTAAGCACAGGGAAATATGTGCTTCTAAATCCAAAACGCAGCTATCTAACAGAACGGTTGTCAATGTGTGCACTCAACTTCCAGAGTTAAACCCGTGTGTGGATTCAGCAGTCTGCAAACACTTTCTCTGCAGAGTCCCAAAACAGGCGTTTTCAGCCCATTACCGGCATATGGAAGAAACAGCAGTAAGCACAGGGAAATATCTGCTTCTAAATCCAAAACGCAGCTATCTAACAGAACGGTTGTCAATGTGTGCACTCAACTTCCAGAGTTAAACCCGTGTGTGGATTCAGCAGTCTGCAAACACTTTCTCTGCAGAGTCCCAAAACAGGCGTTTTCAGCCCATTACCGGCATATGGAAGAAACAGCAGTAAGCACAGGGAAATATCTGCTTCTAAATCCAAAACGCAGCTATCTAACAGAACGGTTGTCAATGTGTGCACTCAACTTCCAGAGTTAAACCCGGGTGTGGATTCAGCAGTCTGCAAACACTTTCTCTGCAGAGTCCCAAAACAGGCGTTTTCAGCCCATTACCGGCATATGGAAGAAACAGCAGTAAGCACAGGGAAATATCTGCTTCTAAATCCAAAACGCAGCTATCTAACAGAACGGTTGTCAATGTGTGCACTCAACTTCCAGAGTTAAACCCGTGTGTGGATTCAGCAGTCTGCAAACACTTTCTCTGCAGAGTCCCAAAACAGGCGTTTTCAGCCCATTACCGGCATATGGAAGAAACAGCAGTAAGCACAGGGAAATATCTGCTTCTAAATCCAAAACGCAGCTATCTAACAGAACGGTTGTCAATGTGTGCACTCAACTTCCACAGTTAAACCCGTGTGTGGATTCAGCAGTCTGCAAACACTTTCTCTGCAGAGTCCCAAAACAGGCGTTTTCTGCCCATTACCTTCATATGGAAGAAACAGCAGTAAGCACAGGGAAATATCTGCTTCTAAATCCAAAACGCAGCTATCTAACAGAACGGTTGTCAATGTGTGCACTCAACTTCCAGAGTTAAACCCGTGAGTGGATTCAGCAGTCTGCAAACATCTTCTCTGCAGAGTCCCAAAACAGGCGTTTTCAGCCCATTACCGGCATATGGAAGAAACAGCAGTAAGCACAGGGAAATATCTGCTTCTAAATCCAAAACGCAGCTATCTAACAGAACGGTTGTCAATGTGTGCACTCAACTTCCAGAGCTAAACCCGTGTGTGGATTCAGCAGTCTGCAAACACTTTCTCTGCAGAGTCCCAAAACAGGCGTTTTCAGCCCATTACCGGCATATGGAAGAAACAGCAGTAAGCACAGGGAAATATCTGCTTCTAAATCCAAAACGCAGCTATCTAACAGAATGGTTGTCAATGTGTGCACTCAACTTCCAGAGTTAAACCCGTGTGTGGATTCAGCAGTCTGCAAACACTTTCTCTGCAGAGTCCCAAAACAGGCGTTTTCAGCCCATTACCGGCATATGGAAGAAACAGCAGTAAGCACAGGGAAATATCTGCTTCTAAATCCAAAACGCAGCTATCTAACAGAACGGTTGTCATTGTGTGCACTCAACTTCCAGAGTTAAACCCGTGTGTGGATTCAGCAGTCTGCAAACACTTTCTCTGCAGTGTCCCAAAACAGGCGTTTTCAGCCCATTACCGGCATATGGAAGAAACAGCAGTAAGCACAGGGAAATATCTGCTTCTAAATCCAAAACGCAGCTATCTAACAGAACGGTTGTCAATGTGTGCACTCAACTTCCAGAGTTAAACCCGTGTGTGGATTCAGCAGTCTGCAAACATCTTCTCTGCAGAGTCCCAAAACAGGCGTTTTCAGCCCATTACCGGCATATGGAAGAAACAGCAGTAAGCACAGGGAAATATCTGCTTCTAAATCCAAAACGCAGCTATCTAACAGAACGGTTGTCAATGTGTGCACTCAACTTCCAGAGTTAAACCCGTGTGTGGATTCAGCAGTCTGCAAACACTTTCTCTGCAGAGTCCCAAAGCAGGCGTTTTCAGCCCATTACCGGCATATGGAAGAAACAGCAGTCAGCACAGGGAAATATCTGCTTCTAAATCCAAAACGCAGCTATCTAACAGAACGGTTGTCAATGTGTGCACTCAACTTCCAGAGTTAAACCCGTGTGTGGATTCAGCAGTCTGCAAACACTTTCTCTGCAGAGTCCCAAAACAGGCGTTTTCAGCCCATTACCGGCATATGGAAGAAACAGCAGTAAGCACAGGGAAATATCTGCTTCTAAATCCAAAACGCAGCTATCTAACAGAACGGTTGTCAATGTGTGCACTCAACTTCCACAGTTAAACCCGTGTGTGGATTCAGCAGTCTGCAAACACTTTCTCTGCAGAGTCCCAAAACAGGCGTTTTCTGCCCATTACCTTCATATGGAAGAAACAGCAGTAAGCACAGGGAAATATCTGCTTCTAAATCCAAAACGCAGCTATCTAACAGAACAGTTGTCAATGTGTGCACTCAACTTCCAGAGTTAAACCCGTGAGTGGATTCAGCAGTCTGCAAACATCTTCTCTGCAGAGTCCCAAAACAGGCGTTTTCAGCCCATTACCGGCATATGGAAGAAACAGCAGTAAGCACAGGGAAATATCTGCTTCTAAATCCAAAACGCAGCTATCTAACAGAACGGTTGTCAATGTGTGCACTCAACTTCCAGAGCTAAACCCGTGTGTGGATTCAGCAGTCTGCAAACACTTTCTCTGCAGAGTCCCAAAACAGGCGTTTTCAGCCCATTACCGGCATATGGAAGAAACAGCAGTAAGCACAGGGAAATATCTGCTTCTAAATCCAAAACGCAGCTATCTAACAGAATGGTTGTCAATGTGTGCACTCAACTTCCAGAGTTAAACCCGTGTGTGGATTCAGCAGTCTGCAAACACTTTCTCTGCAGAGTCCCAAAACAGGCGTTTTCAGCCCATTACCGGCATATGGAAGAAACAGCAGTAAGCACAGGGAAATATCTGCTTCTAAATCCAAAACGCAGCTATCTAACAGAACGGTTGTCATTGTGTGCACTCAACTTCCAGAGTTAAACCCGTGTGTGGATTCAGCAGTCTGCAAACACTTTCTCTGCAGAGTCCCAAAACAGGCGTTTTCAGCCCATTACCGGCATATGGAAGAAACAGCAGTAAGCACAGGGAAATATCTGCTTCTAAATCCAAAACGCAGCTATCTAACAGAACGGTTGTCAATGTGTGCACTCAACTTCCAGAGTTAAACCCGTGTGTGGATTCAGCAGTCTGCAAACATCTTCTCTGCAGAGTCCCAAAACAGGCGTTTTCTGCCCATTACCTTCATATGGAAGAAACAGCAGTAAGCACAGGGAAATATCTGCTTCTAAATCCAAAACGCAGCTATCTAACAGAACGGTTGTCAATGTGTGCACTCAACTTCCAGAGTTAAACCCGTGAGTGGATTCAGCAGTCTGCAAACATCTTCTCTGCAGAGTCCCAAAACAGGCGTTTTCAGCCCATTACCGGCATATGGAAGAAACAGCAGTAAGCACAGGGAAATATCTGCTTCTAAATCCAAAACGCAGCTATCTAACAGAACGGTTGTCAATGTGTGCACTCAACTTCCAGAGCTAAACCCGTGTGTGGATTCAGCAGTCTGCAAACACTTTCTCTGCAGAGTCCCAAAACAGGCGTTTTCAGCCCATTACCGGCATATGGAAGAAACAGCAGTAAGCACAGGGAAATATCTGCTTCTAAATCCAAAACGCAGCTATCTAACAGAATGGTTGTCAATGTGTGCACTCAACTTCCAGAGTTAAACCCGTGTGTGGATTCAGCAGTCTGCAAACACTTTCTCTGCAGAGTCCCAAAACAGGCGTTTTCAGCCCATTACCGGCATATGGAAGAAACAGCAGTAAGCACAGGGAAATATCTGCTTCTAAATCCAAAACGCAGCTATCTAACAGAACGGTTGTCATTGTGTGCACTCAACTTCCAGAGTTAAACCCGTGTGTGGATTCAGCAGTCTGCAAACACTTTCTCTGCAGTGTCCCAAAACAGGCGTTTTCAGCCCATTACCGGCATATGGAAGAAACAGCAGTAAGCACAGGGAAATATCTGCTTCTAAATCCAAAACGCAGCTATCTAACAGAACGGTTGTCAATGTGTGCACTCAACTTCCAGAGTTAAACCCGTGTGTGGATTCAGCAGTCTGCAAACATCTTCTCTGCAGAGTCCCAAAACAGGCGTTTTCAGCCCATTACCGGCATATGGAAGAAACAGCAGTAAGCACAGGGAAATATCTGCTTCTAAATCCAAAACGCAGCTATCTAACAGAACGGTTGTCAATGTGTGCACTCAACTTCCAGAGTTAAACCCGTGTGTGGATTCAGCAGTCTGCAAACACTTTCTCTGCAGAGTCCCAAAGCAGGCGTTTTCAGCCCATTACCGGCATATGGAAGAAACAGCAGTCAGCACAGGGAAATATCTGCTTCTAAATCCAAAACGCAGCTATCTAACAGAACGGTTGTCAATGTGTGCACTCAACTTCCAGAGTTAAACCCGTGTGTGGATTCAGCAGTCTGCAAACACTTTCTCTGCAGAGTCCCAAAACAGGCGTTTTCAGCCCATTACCGGCATATGGAAGAAACAGCAGTAAGCACAGGGAAATATCTGCTTCTAAATCCAAAACGCAGCTATCTAACAGAACGGTTGTCAATGTGTGCACTCAACTTCCACAGTTAAACCCGTGTGTGGATTCAGCAGTCTGCAAACACTTTCTCTGCAGAGTCCCAAAACAGGCGTTTTCTGCCCATTACCTTCATATGGAAGAAACAGCAGTAAGCACAGGGAAATATCTGCTTCTAAATCCAAAACGCAGCTATCTAACAGAACGGTTGTCAATGTGTGCACTCAACTTCCAGAGTTAAACCCGTGAGTGGATTCAGCAGTCTGCAAACATCTTCTCTGCAGAGTCCCAAAACAGGCGTTTTCAGCCCATTACCGGCATATGGAAGAAACAGCAGTAAGCACAGGGAAATATCTGCTTCTAAATCCAAAACGCAGCTATCTAACAGAACGGTTGTCAATGTGTGCACTCAACTTCCAGAGCTAAACCCGTGTGTGGATTCAGCAGTCTGCAAACACTTTCTCTGCAGAGTCCCAAAACAGGCGTTTTCAGCCCATTACCGGCATATGGAAGAAACAGCAGTAAGCACAGGGAAATATCTGCTTCTAAATCCAAAACGCAGCTATCTAACAGAATGGTTGTCAATGTGTGCACTCAACTTCCAGAGTTAAACCCGTGTGTGGATTCAGCAGTCTGCAAACACTTTCTCTGCAGAGTCCCAAAACAGGCGTTTTCAGCCCATTACCGGCATATGGAAGAAACAGCAGTAAGCACAGGGAAATATCTGCTTCTAAATCCAAAACGCAGCTATCTAACAGAACGGTTGTCATTGTGTGCACTCAACTTCCAGAGTTAAACCCGTGTGTGGATTCAGCAGTCTGCAAACACTTTCTCTGCAGTGTCCCAAAACAGGCGTTTTCAGCCCATTACCGGCATATGGAAGAAACAGCAGTAAGCACAGGGAAATATCTGCTTCTAAATCCAAAACGCAGCTATCTAACAGAACGGTTGTCAATGTGTGCACTCAACTTCCAGAGTTAAACCCGTGTGTGGATTCAGCAGTCTGCAAACATCTTCTCTGCAGAGTCCCAAAACAGGCGTTTTCAGCCCATTACCGGCATATGGAAGAAACAGCAGTAAGCACAGGGAAATATCTGCTTCTAAATCCAAAACGCAGCTATCTAACAGAACGGTTGTCAATGTGTGCACTCAACTTCCAGAGTTAAACCCGTGTGTGGATTCAGCAGTCTGCAAACACTTTCTCTGCAGAGTCCCAAAGCAGGCGTTTTCAGCCCATTACCGGCATATGGAAGAAACAGCAGTCAGCACAGGGAAATATCTGCTTCTAAATCCAAAACGCAGCTATCTAACAGAACGGTTGTCAATGTGTGCACTCAACTTCCAGAGTTAAACCCGTGTGTGGATTCAGCAGTCTGCAAACACTTTCTCTGCAGAGTCCCAAAACAGGCGTTTTCAGCCCATTACCGGCATATGGAAGAAACAGCAGTAAGCACAGGGAAATATCTGCTTCTAAATCCAAAACGCAGCTATCTAACAGAACGGTTGTCAATGTGTGCACTCAACTTCCACAGTTAAACCCGTGTGTGGATTCAGCAGTCTGCAAACACTTTCTCTGCAGAGTCCCAAAACAGGCGTTTTCTGCCCATTACCTTCATATGGAAGAAACAGCAGTAAGCACAGGGAAATATCTGCTTCTAAATCCAAAACGCAGCTATCTAACAGAACAGTTGTCAATGTGTGCACTCAACTTCCAGAGTTAAACCCGTGAGTGGATTCAGCAGTCTGCAAACATCTTCTCTGCAGAGTCCCAAAACAGGCGTTTTCAGCCCATTACCGGCATATGGAAGAAACAGCAGTAAGCACAGGGAAATATCTGCTTCTAAATCCAAAACGCAGCTATCTAACAGAACGGTTGTCAATGTGTGCACTCAACTTCCAGAGCTAAACCCGTGTGTGGATTCAGCAGTCTGCAAACACTTTCTCTGCAGAGTCCCAAAACAGGCGTTTTCAGCCCATTACCGGCATATGGAAGAAACAGCAGTAAGCACAGGGAAATATCTGCTTCTAAATCCAAAACGCAGCTATCTAACAGAATGGTTGTCAATGTGTGCACTCAACTTCCAGAGTTAAACCCGTGTGTGGATTCAGCAGTCTGCAAACACTTTCTCTGCAGAGTCCCAAAACAGGCGTTTTCAGCCCATTACCGGCATATGGAAGAAACAGCAGTAAGCACAGGGAAATATCTGCTTCTAAATCCAAAACGCAGCTATCTAACAGAACGGTTGTCATTGTGTGCACTCAACTTCCAGAGTTAAACCCGTGTGTGGATTCAGCAGTCTGCAAACACTTTCTCTGCAGAGTCCCAAAACAGGCGTTTTCAGCCCATTACCGGCATATGGAAGAAACAGCAGTAAGCACAGGGAAATATCTGCTTCTAAATCCAAAACGCAGCTATCTAACAGAACGGTTGTCAATGTGTGCACTCAACTTCCAGAGTTAAACCCGTGTGTGGATTCAGCAGTCTGCAAACATCTTCTCTGCAGAGTCCCAAAACAGGCGTTTTCAGCCCATTACCGGCATATGGAAGAAACAGCAGTAAGCACAGGGAAATATCTGCTTCTAAATCCAAAACGCAGCTATCTAACAGAACGGTTGTCAATGTGTGCACTCAACTTCCAGAGTTAAACCCGTGTGTGGATTCAGCAGTCTGCAAACACTTTCTCTGCAGAGTCCCAAAGCAGGCGTTTTCAGCCCATTACCGGCATATGGAAGAAACAGCAGTCAGCACAGGGAAATATCTGCTTCTAAATCCAAAACGCAGCTATCTAACAGAACGGTTGTCAATGTGTGCACTCAACTTCCAGAGTTAAACCCGTGTGTGGATTCAGCAGTCTGCAAACACTTTCTCTGCAGAGTCCCAAAACAGGCGTTTTCAGCCCATTACCGGCATATGGAAGAAACAGCAGTAAGCACAGGGAAATATCTGCTTCTAAATCCAAAACGCAGCTATCTAACAGAACGGTTGTCAATGTGTGCACTCAACTTCCACAGTTAAACCCGTGTGTGGATTCAGCAGTCTGCAAACACTTTCTCTGCAGAGTCCCAAAACAGGCGTTTTCTGCCCATTACCTTCATATGGAAGAAACAGCAGTAAGCACAGGGAAATATCTGCTTCTAAATCCAAAACGCAGCTATCTAACAGAACAGTTGTCAATGTGTGCACTCAACTTCCAGAGTTAAACCCGTGAGTGGATTCAGCAGTCTGCAAACATCTTCTCTGCAGAGTCCCAAAACAGGCGTTTTCAGCCCATTACCGGCATATGGAAGAAACAGCAGTAAGCACAGGGAAATATCTGCTTCTAAATCCAAAACGCAGCTATCTAACAGAACGGTTGTCAATGTGTGCACTCAACTTCCAGAGCTAAACCCGTGTGTGGATTCAGCAGTCTGCAAACACTTTCTCTGCAGAGTCCCAAAACAGGCGTTTTCAGCCCATTACCGGCATATGGAAGAAACAGCAGTAAGCACAGGGAAATATCTGCTTCTAAATCCAAAACGCAGCTATCTAACAGAACGGTTGTCAATGTGTGCACTCAACTTCCAGAGTTAAACCCGTGTGTGGATTCAGCAGTCTGCAAACACTTTCTCTGCAGAGTCCCAAAACAGGCGTTTTCAGCCCATTACCGGCATATGGAAGAAACAGCAGTCAGCACAGGGAAATATCTGCTTCTAAATCCAAAACGCAGCTATCTAACAGAACGGTTGTCAATGTGTGCACTCAACTTCCAGAGTTAAACCCGTGTGTGGATTCAGCAGTCTGCAAACACTTTCTCTGCAGAGTCCCAAACCAGGCGTTTTCAGCCCATTACCGGCATATGGAAGAAACAGCATTAAGCACAGGGAAATATCTGCTTCTAAATCCAAAACGCAGCTATCTAACAGAACGGTTGTCAATGTGTGCACTCAACTTCCAGAGTTAAACCCGGGTGTGGATTCAGCAGTCTGCAAACACTTTCTCTGCAGAGTCCCAAAACAGGCGTTTTCAGCCCATTACCGGCATATGGAAGAAACAGCAGTAAGCACAGGGAAATATCTGCTTCTAAATCCAAAACGCAGCTATCTAACAGAACGGTTGTCAATGTGTGCACTCAACATCCAGAGTTAAACCCGTGTGTGGATTCAGCAGTCTGCAAACACTTTCTCTGCAGAGTCCCAAAACAGGCGTTTTCAGCCCATTACCGGCATATGGAAGAAACAGCAGTAAGCACAGGGAAATATCTGCTTCTAAATCCAAAACGCAGCTATCTAACAGAACGGTTGTCAATGTGTGCACTCAACTTCCAGAGTTAAACCCGGGTGTGGATTCAGCAGTCTGCAAACACTTTCTCTGCAGAGTCCCAAAACAGGCGTTTTCAGCCCATTACCGGCATATGGAAGAAACAGCAGTAAGCACAGGGAAATATCTGCTTCTAAATCCAAAACGCAGCTATCTAACAGAACGGTTGTCAATGTGTGCACTCAACTTCCAGAGTTAAACCCGGGTGTGGATTCAGCAGTCTGCAAACACTTTCTCTGCAGAGTCCCAAAACAGGCGTTTTCAGCCCATTACCGGCATATGGAAGAAACAGCAGTAAGCACAGGGAAATATCTGCTTCTAAATCCAAAACGCAGCTATCTAACAGAACGGTTGTCAATGTGTGCACTCAACTTCCACAGTTAAACCCGTGTGTGGATTCAGCAGTCTGCAAACACTTTCTCTGCAGAGTCCCAAAACAGGCGTTTTCTGCCCATTACCTTCATAAGGAAGAAACAGCAGTAAGCACAGGTAAATATCTGCTTCTAAATCCAAAACGCAGCTATCTAACAGAACGGTTGTCAATGTGTGCACTCAACTTCCAGAGTTAAACCCGTGAGTGGATTCAGCAGTCTGCAAACATCTTCTCTGCAGAGTCCCAAAACAGGCGTTTTCAGCCCATTACCGGCATATGGAAGAAACAGCAGTAAGCACAGGGAAATATCTGCTTCTAAATCCAAAACGCAGCTATCTAACAGAACGGTTGTCAATGTGTGCACTCAACTTCCAGAGCTAAACCCGTGTGTGGATTCAGCAGTCTGCAAACACTTTCTCTGCAGAGTCCCAAAACAGGCGTTTTCAGCCCATTACCGGCATATGGAAGAAACAGCAGTAAGCACAGGGAAATATCTGCTTCTAAATCCAAAACGCAGCTATCTAACAGAATGGTTGTCAATGTGTGCACTCAACTTCCAGAGTTAAACCCGTGTGTGGATTCAGCAGTCTGCAAACACTTTCTCTGCAGAGTCCCAAAACAGGCGTTTTCAGCCCATTACCGGCATATGGAAGAAACAGCAGTAAGCACAGGGAAATATCTGCTTCTAAATCCAAAACGCAGCTATCTAACAGAACGGTTGTCATTGTGTGCACTCAACTTCCAGAGTTAAACCCGTGTGTGGATTCAGCAGTCTGCAAACACTTTCTCTGCAGAGTCCCAAAACAGGCGTTTTCAGCCCATTACCGGCATATGGAAGAAACAGCAGTAAGCACAGGGAAATATCTGCTTCTAAATCCAAAACGCAGCTATCTAACAGAACGGTTGTCAATGTGTGCACTCAACTTCCAGAGTTAAACCCGTGTGTGGATTCAGCAGTCTGCAAACATCTTCTCTGCAGAGTCCCAAAACAGGCGTTTTCAGCCCATTACCGGCATATGGAAGAAACAGCAGTAAGCACAGGGAAATATCTGCTTCTAAATCCAAAACGCAGCTATCTAACAAAACGGTTGTCAATGTGTGCACTCAACTTCCAGAGTTAAACCCGTGTGTGGATTCAGCAGTCTGCAAACACTTTCTCTGCAGAGTCCCAAAGCAGGCGTTTTCAGCCCATTACCGGCATATGGAAGAAACAGCAGTCAGCACAGGGAAATATCTGCTTCTAAATCCAAAACGCAGCTATCTAACAGAACGGTTGTCAATGTGTGCACTCAACTTCCAGAGTTAAACCCGTGTGTGGATTCAGCAGTCTGCAAACACTTTCTCTGCAGAGTCCCAAACCAGGCGTTTTCAGCCCATTACCGGCATATGGAAGAAACAGCAGTAAGCACAGGGAAATATCTGCTTCTAAATCCAAAACGCAGCTATCTAACAGAACGGTTGTCAATGTGTGCACTCAACTTCCACAGTTAAACCCGTGTGTGGATTCAGCAGTCTGCAAACACTTTCTCTGCAGAGTCCCAAAACAGGCGTTTTCTACCCATTACCTTCATATGGAAGAAACAGCAGTAAGCACAGGGAAATATCTGCTTCTAAATCCAAAACGCAGCTTTCTAACAGAACAGTTGTCAATGTGTGCACTCAACTTCCAGAGTTAAACCCGTGAGTGGATTCAGCAGTCTGCAAACATCTTCTCTGCAGAGTCCCAAAACAGGCGTTTTCAGCCCATTACCGGCATATGGAAGAAACAGCAGTAAGCACAGGGAAATATCTGCTTCTAAATCCAAAACGCAGCTATCTAACAGAACGGTTGTCAATGTGTGCACTCAACTTCCAGAGCTAAACCCGTGTGTGGATTCAGCAGTCTGCAAACACTTTCTCTGCAGAGTCCCAAAACAGGCGTTTTCAGCCCATTACCGGCATATGGAAGAAACAGCAGTAAGCACAGGGAAATATCTGCTTCTAAATCCAAAACGCAGCTATCTAACAGAACGGTTGTCAATGTGTGCACTCAACTTCCAGAGTTAAACCCGTGTGTGGATTCAGCAGTCTGCAAACACTTTCTCTGCAGAGTCCCAAAACAGGCGTTTTCAGCCCATTACCGGCATATGGAAGAAACAGCAGTAAGCACAGGGAAATATGTGCTTCTAAATCCAAAACGCAGCTATCTAACAGAACGGTTGTCAATGTGTGCACTCAACTTCCAGAGTTAAACCGGTGTGTGGATTCAGCAGTCTGCAAACACTTTCTCTGCAGAGTCCCAAACCAGGCGTTTTCAGCCCATTACCGGCATATGGAAGAAACAGCATTAAGCACAGGGAAATATCTGCTTCTAAATCCAAAACGCAGCTATCTAACAGAACGGTTGTCAATGTGTGCACTCAACTTCCAGAGTTAAACCCGGGTGTGGATTCAGCAGTCTGCAAACACTTTCTCTGCAGAGTCCCAAAACAGGCGTTTTCAGCCCATTACCGGCATATGGAAGAAACAGCAGTAAGCACAGGGAAATATCTGCTTCTAAATCCAAAACGCAGCTATCTAACAGAACGGTTGTCAATGTGTGCACTCAACTTCCAGAGGTAAACCCGTGTGTGGATTCAGCAGTCTGCAAACACTTTCTCTGCAGAGTCCCAAACCAGGCGTTTTCAGCCCATTACCGGCATATGGAAGAAACAGCAGTAAGCACAGGGAAATATGTGCTTCTAAATCCAAAACGCAGCTATCTAACAGAACGGTTGTCAATGTGTGCACTCAACTTCCAGAGTTAAACCCGTGTGTGGATTCAGCAGTCTGCAAACACTTTCTCTGCAGAGTCCCAAAACAGGCGTTTTCAGCCCATTACCGGCATATGGAAGAAACAGCAGTAAGCACAGGGAAATATCTGCTTCTAAATCCAAAACGCAGCTATCTAACAGAACGGTTGTCAATGTGTGCACTCAACTTCCAGAGTTAAACCCGTGTGTGGATTCAGCAGTCTGCAAACACTTTCTCTGCAGAGTCCCAAAACAGGCGTTTTCAGCCCATTACCGGCATATGGAAGAAACAGCAGTAAGCACAGGGAAATATGTGCTTCTAAATCCAAAACGCAGCTATCTAAAAGAACGGTTGTCAATGTGGCACTCAACTTCCAGAGTTAAACCCGTGTGTGGATTCAGCAGTCTGCAAACACTTTCTCTGCAGAGTCCCAAAACAGGCGTTTTCAGCCCATTACCGGCATATGGAAGAAACAGCAGTAAGCACAGGGAAATATCTGCTTCTAAATCCAAAACGCAGCTATCTAACAGAACGGTTGTCAATGTGTGCACTCAACTTCCAGAGTTAAACCCGTGTGTGGATTCAGCAGTCTGCAAACATCTTCTCTGCAGAGTCCCAAAACAGGCGTTTTCAGCCCATTACCGGCATATGGAAGAAACAGCAGTAAGCACAGGGAAATATCTGCTTCTAAATCCAAAACGCAGCTATCTAACAGAACGGTTGTCAATGTGTGCACTCAACTTCCAGAGTTAAACCCGTGTGTGGATTCAGCAGTCTGCAAACACTTTCTCTGCAGAGTCCCAAAACAGGCGTTTTCAGCCCATTACCGGCATATGGAAGAAACAGCAGTAAGCACAGGGAAATATGTGCTTCTAAATCCAAAACGCAGCTATCTAAAAGAACGGTTGTCAATGTGTGCACTCAACTTCCAGAGTAAAACCCGTGTGTGGATTCAGCAGTCTGCAAACACTTTCTCTGCAGAGTCCCAAAACAGGCGTTTTCAGCCCATTACCGGCATATGGAAGAAACAGCAGTAAGCACAGGGAAATATCTGCTTCTAAATCCAAAACGCAGCTATCTAACAGAACGGTTGTCAATGTGTGCACTCAACTTCCAGAGTTAAACCCGTGTGTGGATTCAGCAGTCTGCAAACACTTTCTCTGCAGAGTCCCAAAACAGGCGTTTTCAGCCCATTACCGGCATATGGAAGAAACAGCAGTAAGCACAGGGAAATATCTGCTTCTAAATCCAAAACGCAGCTATCTAACAGAACGGTTGTCAATGTGTGCACTCAACTTCCAGAGTTAAACCCGGGTGTGGATTCAGCAGGCTGCAAACACTTTCTCTGCAGAGTCCCAAAACAGGCGTTTTCAGCCCATTACCGGCCTATGGAAGAAACAGCAGTCATCACAGGGAAATATCTGCTTCTAAATCCAAAACGCAGCTATCTAACAAAACGGTTCTCAATGTGTGCACTCAACTTCCAGAGTTAAACCCGTGTGTGGATTCAGCAGTCTGCAAACACTTTCTCTGCAGAGTCCCAAAACAGGCGTTTTCAGCCCTTTACCGGTATATGGAAGAAACAGCAGTAAGCACAGGGAAATATCTGCTTCTAAATCCAAAACGCAGCTATCTAACAGAACGGTTGTCAATGTGTGCACTCAACTTCCAGAGTTAAACCCGTGTGTGGATTCAGCAGTCTGCAAACATCTTCTCTGCAGAGTCCCAAAACAGGCGTTTTCAGCCCATTACCGGCATATGGAAGAAACAGCAGTAAGCACAGGGAAATATCTGCTTCTAAATCCAAAACGCAGCTATCTAACAGAACGGTTGTCAATGTGTGCACTCAACTTCCAGAGTTAAACCCGTGTGTGGATTCAGCAGTCTGCAAACACTTTCTCTGCAGAGTCCCAAAACAGGCGTTTTCAGCCCATTACCGGCATATGGAAGAAACAGCAGTAAGCACAGGGAAATATCTGCTTCTAAATCCAAAACGCAGCTATCTAACAGAACGGTTGTCAATGTGTGCACTCAACTTCCAGAGTTAAACCCGTGTGTGGATTCAGCAGTCTGCAAACACTTTCTCTGCAGAGTCCCAAACCAGGCGTTTTCAGCCCATTACCTTCATATGGAAGAAACAGCAGTAAGCACAGGGAAATATCTGCTTCTAAATCCAAAACGCAGCTATCTAACAGAACGGTTGTCATTGTGTGCACTCAACTTCCAGAGTTAAACCCGTGTGTGGATTCAGCAGTCTGCAAACACTTTCTCTGCAGAGTCCCCAAACAGGCGTTTTCAGCCCATTACCGGCATATGGAAGAAACAGCAGTAAGCACAGGGAAATATCTGCTTCTAAATCCAAAACGCAGCTATCTAACAGAACGGTTGTCAATGAGTGCACTCAACTTCCAGAGTTAAACCCGTGTGTGGATTCAGCAGTCTGCAAACACTTTCTCTGCAGAGTCCCAAAACAGGCGTTTTCAGCCCATTACCGGCATATGGAAGAAACAGCAGTAAGCACAGGGAAATATCTGCTTCTAAATCCAAAACGCAGCTATCTAACAGAACGGTTGTCAATGTGTGCACTCAACTTCCAGAGTTAAACCCGTGTGTGGATTCAGCAGTCTGCAAACACTTTCTCTGCAGAGTCCCAAACCAGGCGTTTTCAGCCCATTACCGGCATATGGAAGAAACAGCAGTCAGCACAGGGAAATATCTGCTTCTAAATCCAAAACGCAGCTATCTAACAGAACGGTTGTCAATGTGTGCACTCAACTTCCAGAGTTAAACCCGTGTGTGGATTCAGCAGTCTGCAAACACTTTCTCTGCAGAGTCCCAAAACAGGCGTTTTCAGCCCATTACCGGCATATGGAAGAAACAGCAGTAAGCACAGGGAAATATCTGCTTCTAAATCCAAAACGCAGCTATCTAACAGAACGGTTGTCAATGTGTGCACTCAACTTCCAGAGTTAAACCCGTGTGTGGATTCAGCAGTCTGCAAACACTTTCTCTGCAGAGTCCCAAAACAGGCGTTTTCAGCCCATTACCGGCATATGGAAGAAACAGCAGTCAGCACAGGGAAATATCTGCTTCTAAATCCAAAACGCAGCTATCTAACAGAACGGTTGTCAATGTGTGCACTCAACTTCCAGAGTTAAACCCGTGTGTGGATTCAGCAGTCTTCAAACATCTTCTCTGCAGAGTCCCAAAACAGGCGTTTTCAGCCCATTACCGGCATATGGAAGAAACAGCAGTAAGCACAGGGAAATATCTGCTTCTAAATCCAAAACGCAGCTATCTAACAGAACGGTTGTCAATGTGTGCACTCAACTTCCAGAGTTAAACCCGTGTGTGGATTCAGCAGTCTGCAAACACTTTCTCTGCAGAGTCCCAAAACAGGCGTTTTCAGCCCATTACCGGAATATGGAAGAAACAGCAGTAAGCACAGGGAAATATCTCCTTCTAAATCCAAAACGCAGCTATCTAACAGAACGGTTGTCAATGTGTGCACTCAACTTCCAGAGTTAAACCCGTGTGTGGATTCAGCAGTCTGCAAACACTTTCTCTGCAGAGTCCCAAAACAGGCGTTTTCAGCCCATTACCGGCATATGGAAGAAACAGAAGTAAGCACAGGGAAATATCTGCTTCTAAATCCAAAACGCAGCTATCTAACAGAACGGTTGTCAATGTGTGCACTCAACTTCCAGAGTTAAACCCGTGAGTGGATTCAGCAGTCTGCAAACATCTTCTCTGCAGAGTCCCAAAACAGGCGTTTTCAGCCCATTACCGGCATATGGAAGAAACAGCAGTAAGCACAGGGAAATATCTGCTTCTAAATCCAAAACGCAGCTATCTAACAGAACGGTTGTCAATGTGTGCACTCAACTTCCAGAGTTAAACCCGTGTGTGGATTCAGCAGTCTGCAAACACTTTCTCTGCAGAGTCCCAAACCAGGCGTTTTCAGCCCATTACCGGCATATGGAAGAAACAGCAGTAAGCACAGGGAAATATCTGCTTCTAAATCCAAAACGCAGCTATCTAACAGAACGGTTGTCAATGTGTGCACTCAACTTCCAGAGTTAAACCCGTGTGTGGATTCAGCAGTCTGCAAACATCTTCTCTGCAGAGTCCCAAAACAGGCGTTTTCAGCCCATTACCGGCATATGGAAGAAACAGCAGTAAGCACAGGGAAATATCTGCTTCTAAATCCAAAACGCAGCTATCTAACAGAACGGTTGTCAATGTGTGCACTCAACTTCCAGAGTTAAACCCGTGTGTGGATTCAGCAGTCTGCAAACACTTTCACTGCAGAGTCCCAAAACAGGCGTTTTCAGCCCATTACCGGCATAAGGAAGAAACAGCAGTAAGCACAGGGAAATATGTGCTTCTAAATCCAAAACGCAGCTATCTAAAAGAACGGTTGTCAATCTGTGCACTCAACTTCCAGAGTTAAACCCGTGTGTGGATTCAGCAGTCTGCAAACACTTTCACTGCAGAGTCCCAAAACAGGCGTTTTCAGCCCATTACCGGCATAAGGAAGAAACAGCAGTAAGCACAGGGAAATATCTGCTTCTAAATCCAAAACGCAGCTATCTAACAGAACGGTTGTCAATGTGTGCACTCAACTTCCAGAGTTAAACCCGTGTGTGGATTCAGCAGTCTGCAAACACTTTCTCTGCAGAGTCCCAAAACAGGCGTTTTCAGCCCATTACCGGCATATGGAAGAAACAGCAGTAAGCACAGGGAAATATCTGCTTCTAAATCCAAAACGCAGCTATCTAACAGAACGGTTGTCAATGTGTGCACTCAACTTCCAGAGTTAAACCCGGGTGTGGATTCAGCAGTCTGCAAACACTTTCTCTGCAGAGTCCCAAAACAGGCGTTTTCAGCCCATTACCGGCATATGGAAGAAACAGCAGTAAGCACAGGGAAATATCTGCTTCTAAATCCAAAACGCAGCTATCTAACAAAACGGTTGTCAATGTGTGCACTCAACTTCCAGAGTTAAACCCGTGTGTGGATTCAGCAGTCTGCAAACCCTTTCTCTGCAGAGTCCCAAAACAGGCGTTTTCAGCCCATTACCGGCATATGGAAGAAACAGCAGTAAGCACAGGGAAATATCTGCTTCTAAATCCAAAACGCAGCTATCTAACAGAACGGTTGTCAATGTGTGCACTCAACTTCCAGAGTTAAACCCGTGTGTGGATTCAGCAGTCTGCAAACATCTTCTCTGCAGAGTCCCAAAACAGGCGTTTTCAGCCCATTACCGGCATATGGAAGAAACAGCAGTAAGCACAGGGAAATATCTGCTTCTAAATCCAAAACGCAGCTATCTAACAGAACGGTTGTCAATGTGTGCACTCAACTTCCAGAGTTAAACCCGTGTGTGGATTCAGCAGTCTGCAAACACTTTCTCTGCAGAGTCCCAAAACAGGCGTTTTCAGCCCATTACCGGCATATGGAAGAAACAGCAGTAAGCACAGGGAAATATCTGCTTCTAAATCCAAAACGCAGCTATCTAACAGAACGGTTGTCAATGTGTGCACTCAACTTCCAGAGTTAAACCCGTGTGTGGATTCAGCAGTCTGCAAACACTTTCTCTGCAGAGTCCCAAAACAGGCGTTTTCAGCCCATTACCGGCATATGGAAGAAACAGCAGTAAGCACAGGGAAATATCTGCTTCTAAATCCAAAACGCAGCTATCTAACAGAACGGTTGTCAATGTGTGCACTCAACTTCCACAGTTAAACCCGTGTGTGGATTCAGCAGTCTGCAAACACTTTCTCTGCAGAGTCCCAAACCAGGCGTTTTCTGCCCATTACCTTCATATGGAAGAAACAGCAGTAAGCACAGGGAAATATCTGCTTCTAAATCAAAAACGCAGCTTTCTAACAGAACGGTTGTCAATGTGTGCACTCAACTTCCAGAGTTAAACCCGTGTGTGGATTCAGCAGTCTGCAAACACTTTCTCTGCAGAGTCCCAAACCAGGCGTTTTCAGCCCATTACCGGCATATGGAAGAAACAGCAGTAAGCACAGGGAAATATGTGCTTCTAAATCCAAAACGCAGCTATCTAACAGAACGGTTGTCAATGTGTGCACTCAACTTCCAGAGTTAAACCCGTGTGTGGATTCAGCAGTCTGCAAACACTTTCTCTGCAGAGTCCCAAAACAGGCGTTTTCAGCCCATTACCGGCATATGGAAGAAACAGCAGTAAGCACAGGGAAATATCTGCTTCTAAATCCAAAACGCAGCTATCTAACAGAACGGTTGTCAATGTGTGCACTCAACTTCCAGAGTTAAACCCGTGAGTGGATTCAGCAGTCTGCAAACACTTTCTCTGCAGAGTCCCAAAACAGGCGTTTTCAGCCCATTACCGGCATATGGAAGAAACAGCAGTAAGCACAGGGAAATATGTGCTTCTAAATCCAAAACGCAGCTATCTAAAAGAACGGTTGTCAATGTGGCACTCAACTTCCAGAGTTAAACCCGTGTGTGGATTCAGCAGTCTGCAAACACTTTCTCTGCAGAGTCCCAAAACAGGCGTTTTCAGCCCATTACCGGCATATGGAAGAAACAGCAGTAAGCACAGGGAAATATCTGCTTCTAAATCCAAAACGCAGCTATCTAACAGAACGGTTGTCAATGTGTGCACTCAACTTCCAGAGTTAAACCCGTGTGTGGATTCAGCAGTCTGCAAACATCTTCTCTGCAGAGTCCCAAAACAGGCGTTTTCAGCCCATTACCGGCATATGGAAGAAACAGCAGTAAGCACAGGGAAATATCTGCTTCTAAATCCAAAACGCAGCTATCTAACAGAACGGTTGTCAATGTGTGCACTCAACTTCCAGAGTTAAACCCGTGTGTGGATTCAGCAGTCTGCAAACACTTTCTCTGCAGAGTCCCAAAACAGGCGTTTTCAGCCCATTACCGGCATATGGAAGAAACAGCAGTAAGCACAGGGAAATATGTGCTTCTAAATCCAAAACGCAGCTATCTAAAAGAACGGTTGTCAATGTGTGCACTCAACTTCCAGAGTTAAACCCGTGTGTGGATTCAGCAGTCTGCAAACACTTTCTCTGCAGAGTCCCAAAACAGGCGTTTTCAGCCCATTGCCGGCATA
The DNA here is from genome assembly GCF_030222135.1 of Aotus nancymaae. Lineage (NCBI taxonomy): Eukaryota > Metazoa > Chordata > Mammalia > Primates > Aotidae > Aotus > Aotus nancymaae. The sequence goes on along the minus strand of NW_026988639.1, from coordinate 79,328 downwards.
TGGAAGAAACAGCAGTAAGCACAGGGAAATATCTGCTTCTAAATCCAAAACGCAGCTATCTAACAGAACGGTTGTCAATGTGTGCACTCAACTTCCAGAGTTAAACCCGTGTGTGGATTCAGCAGTCTGCAAACACTTTCTCTGCAGAGTCCCAAAACAGGCGTTTTCAGCCCATTACCGGCATATGGAAGAAACAGCAGTAAGCACAGGGAAATATCTGCTTCTAAATCCAAAACGCAGCTATCTAACAGAACGGTTGTCAATGTGTGCACTCAACTTCCAGAGTTAAACCCGGGTGTGGATTCAGCAGGCTGCAAACACTTTCTCTGCAGAGTCCCAAAACAGGCGTTTTCAGCCCATTACCGGCCTATGGAAGAAACAGCAGTCAGCACAGGGAAATATCTGCTTCTAAATCCAAAACGCAGCTATCTAACAAAACGGTTGTCAATGTGTGCACTCAACTTCCAGAGTTAAACCCGTGTGTGGATTCAGCAGTCTGCAAACACTTTCTCTGCAGAGTCCCAAAACAGGCGTTTTCAGCCCATTACCGGTATATGGAAGAAACAGCAGTAAGCACAGGGAAATATCTGCTTCTAAATCCAAAACGCAGCTATCTAACAGAACGGTTGTCAATGTGTGCACTCAACTTCCAGAGTTAAACCCGTGTGTGGATTCAGCAGTCTGCAAACATCTTCTCTGCAGAGTCCCAAAACAGGCGTTTTCAGCCCATTACCGGCATATGGAAGAAACAGCAGTAAGCACAGGGAAATATCTGCTTCTAAATCCAAAACGCAGCTATCTAACAGAACGGTTGTCAATGTGTGCACTCAACTTCCAGAGTTAAACCCGTGTGTGGATTCAGCAGTCTGCAAACACTTTCTCTGCAGAGTCCCAAAACAGGCGTTTTCTGCCCATTACCGGCATATGGAAGAAACAGCAGTAAGCACAGGGAAATATCTGCTTCTAAATCCAAAACGCAGCTATCTAACAGAACGGTTGTCAATGTGTGCACTCAACTTCCAGAGTTAAACCCGTGTGTGGATTCAGCAGTCTGCAAACACTTTCTCTGCAGAGTCCCAAAACAGGCGTTTTCAGCCCATTACCGGCATATGGAAGAAACAGCAGTAAGCACAGGGAAATATCTGCTTCTAAATCCAAAACGCAGCTATCTAACAGAACGGTTGTCAATGTGTGCACTCAACTTCCAGAGTTAAACCCGTGTGTGGATTCAGCAGTCTGCAAACACTTTCTCTGCAGAGTCCCAAACCAGGCGTTTTCAGCCCATTACCTTCATATGGAAGAAACAGCAGTAAGCACAGGGAAATATCTGCTTCTAAATCCAAAACGCAGCTATCTAACAGAACGGTTGTCATTGTGTGCACTCAACTTCCAGAGTTAAACCCGTGTGTGGATTCAGCAGTCTGCAAACACTTTCTCTGCAGAGTCCCAAAACAGGCGTTTTCAGCCCATTACCGGCATATGGAAGAAACAGCAGTAAGCACAGGGAAATATCTGCTTCTAAATCCAAAACGCAGCTATCTAACAGAACGGTTGTCAATGAGTGCACTCAACTTCCAGAGTTAAACCCGTGTGTGGATTCAGCAGTCTGCAAACACTTTCTCTGCAGAGTCCCAAAACAGGCGTTTTCAGCCCATTACCGGCATATGGAAGAAACAGCAGTAAGCACAGGGAAATATCTGCTTCTAAATCCAAAACGCAGCTATCTAACAGAACGGTTGTCAATGTGTGCACTCAACTTCCAGAGTTAAACCCGTGTGTGGATTCAGCAGTCTGCAAACACTTTCTCTGCAGAGTCCCAAACCAGGCGTTTTCAGCCCATTACCGGCATATGGAAGAAACAGCAGTCAGCACAGGGAAATATCTGCTTCTAAATCCAAAACGCAGCTATCTAACAGAACGGTTGTCAATGTGTGCACTCAACTTCCAGAGTTAAACCCGTGTGTGGATTCAGCAGTCTGCAAACATTTTCTCTGCAGAGTCCCAAAACAGGCGTTTTCAGCCCATTACCGGCATATGGAAGAAACAGCAGTAAGCACAGGGAAATATCTGCTTCTAAATCCAAAACGCAGCTATCTAACAGAACGGTTGTCAATGTGTGCACTCAACTTCCAGAGTTAAACCCGTGTGTGGATTCAGCAGTCTGCAAACACTTTCTCTGCAGAGTCCCAAAACAGGCGTTTTCAGCCCATTACCGGCATATGGAAGAAACAGCAGTCAGCACAGGGAAATATCTGCTTCTAAATCCAAAACGCAGCTATCGAACAGAACGGTTGTCAATGTGTGCACTCAACTTCCAGAGTTAAACCCGTGTGTGGATTCAGCAGTCTTCAAACATCTTCTCTGCAGAGTCCCAAAACAGGCGTTTTCAGCCCATTACCGGCATATGGAAGAAACAGCAGTAAGCACAGGGAAATATCTGCTTCTAAATCCAAAACGCAGCTATCTAACAGAACGGTTGTCAATGTGTGCACTCAACTTCCAGAGTTAAACCCGTGAGTGGATTCAGCAGTCTGCAAACACTTTCTCTGCAGAGTCCCAAAACAGGCGTTTTCAGCCCATTACCGGCATATGGAAGAAACAGCAGTAAGCACAGGGAAATATCTGCTTCTAAATCCAAAACGCAGCTATCTAACAGAACGGTTGTCAATGTGTGCACTCAACTTCCAGAGTTAAACCCGTGTGTGGATTCAGCAGTCTGCAAACACTTTCTCTGCAGAGTCCCAAAACAGGCGTTTTCTGCCCATTACCGGCATATGGAAGAAACAGCAGTAAGCACAGGGAAATATGTGCTTCTAAATCCAAAACGCAGCTATCTAACAGAACGGTTGTCAATGTGTGCACTCAACTTCCAGAGTTAAACCCGTGTGTGGATTCAGCAGTCTGCAAACACTTTCTCTGCAGAGTCCCAAAACAGGCGTTTTCAGCCCATTACCGGCATATGGAAGAAACAGCAGTAAGCACAGGGAAATATCTGCTTCTAAATCCAAAACGCAGCTATCTAACAGAACGGTTGTCAATGTGTGCACTCAACTTCCAGAGTTAAACCCGTGAGTGGATTCAGCAGTCTGCAAACACTTTCTCTGCAGAGTCCCAAAACAGGCGTTTTCAGCCCATTACCGGCATATGGAAGAAACAGCAGTAAGCACAGGGAAATATGTGCTTCTAAATCCAAAACGCAGCTATCTAAAAGAACGGTTGTCAATGTGGCACTCAACTTCCAGAGTTAAACCCGTGTGTGGATTCAGCAGTCTGCAAACACTTTCTCTGCAGAGTCCCAAAACAGGCGTTTTCAGCCCATTACCGGCATATGGAAGAAACAGCAGTAAGCACAGGGAAATATCTGCTTCTAAATCCAAAACGCAGCTATCTAACAGAACGGTTGTCAATGTGTGCACTCAACTTCCAGAGTTAAACCCGTGTGTGGATTCAGCAGTCTGCAAACATCTTCTCTGCAGAGTCCCAAAACAGGCGTTTTCAGCCCATTACCGGCATATGGAAGAAACAGCAGTAAGCACAGGGAAATATCTGCTTCTAAATCCAAAACGCAGCTATCTAACAGAACGGTTGTCAATGTGTGCACTCAACTTCCAGAGTTAAACCCGTGTGTGGATTCAGCAGTCTGCAAACACTTTCTCTGCAGAGTCCCAAAACAGGCGTTTTCAGCCCATTACCGGCATATGGAAGAAACAGCAGTAAGCACAGGGAAATATGTGCTTCTAAATCCAAAACGCAGCTATCTAAAAGAACGGTTGTCAATGTGTGCACTCAACTTCCAGAGTTAAACCCGTGTGTGGATTCAGCAGTCTGCAAACACTTTCTCTGCAGAGTCCCAAAACAGGCGTTTTCAGCCCATTGCCGGCATATGGAAGAAACAGCAGTAAGCACAGGGAAATATCTGCTTCTAAATCCAAAACGCAGCTATCTAACAGAACGGTTGTCAATGTGTGCACTCAACTTCCAGAGTTAAACCCGTGTGTGGATTCAGCAGTCTGCAAACACTTTCTCTGCAGAGTCCCAAAACAGGCGTTTTCAGCCCATTACCGGCATATGGAAGAAACAGCAGTAAGCACAGGGAAATATCTGCTTCTAAATCCAAAACGCAGCTATCTAACAGAACGGTTGTCAATGTGTGCACTCAACTTCCAGAGTTAAACCCGGGTGTGGATTCAGCAGGCTGCAAACACTTTCTCTGCAGAGTCCCAAAACAGGCGTTTTCAGCCCATTACCGGCCTATGGAAGAAACAGCAGTCAGCACAGGGAAATATCTGCTTCTAAATCCAAAACGCAGCTATCTAACAAAACGGTTGTCAATGTGTGCACTCAACTTCCAGAGTTAAACCCGTGTGTGGATTCAGCAGTCTGCAAACACTTTCTCTGCAGAGTCCCAAAACAGGCGTTTTCAGCCCATTACCGGTATATGGAAGAAACAGCAGTAAGCACAGGGAAATATCTGCTTCTAAATCCAAAACGCAGCTATCTAACAGAACGGTTGTCAATGTGTGCACTCAACTTCCAGAGTTAAACCCGTGTGTGGATTCAGCAGTCTGCAAACATCTTCTCTGCAGAGTCCCAAAACAGGCGTTTTCAGCCCATTACCGGCATATGGAAGAAACAGCAGTAAGCACAGGGAAATATCTGCTTCTAAATCCAAAACGCAGCTATCTAACAGAACGGTTGTCAATGTGTGCACTCAACTTCCAGAGTTAAACCCGTGTGTGGATTCAGCAGTCTGCAAACACTTTCTCTGCAGAGTCCCAAAACAGGCGTTTTCTGCCCATTACCGGCATATGGAAGAAACAGCAGTAAGCACAGGGAAATATCTGCTTCTAAATCCAAAACGCAGCTATCTAACAGAACGGTTGTCAATGTGTGCACTCAACTTCCAGAGTTAAACCCGTGTGTGGATTCAGCAGTCTGCAAACACTTTCTCTGCAGAGTCCCAAAACAGGCGTTTTCAGCCCATTACCGGCATATGGAAGAAACAGCAGTAAGCACAGGGAAATATCTGCTTCTAAATCCAAAACGCAGCTATCTAACAGAACGGTTGTCAATGTGTGCACTCAACTTCCAGAGTTAAACCCGTGTGTGGATTCAGCAGTCTGCAAACACTTTCTCTGCAGAGTCCCAAACCAGGCGTTTTCAGCCCATTACCTTCATATGGAAGAAACAGCAGTAAGCACAGGGAAATATCTGCTTCTAAATCCAAAACGCAGCTATCTAACAGAACGGTTGTCATTGTGTGCACTCAACTTCCAGAGTTAAACCCGTGTGTGGATTCAGCAGTCTGCAAACACTTTCTCTGCAGAGTCCCAAAACAGGCGTTTTCAGCCCATTACCGGCATATGGAAGAAACAGCAGTAAGCACAGGGAAATATCTGCTTCTAAATCCAAAACGCAGCTATCTAACAGAACGGTTGTCAATGAGTGCACTCAACTTCCAGAGTTAAACCCGTGTGTGGATTCAGCAGTCTGCAAACACTTTCTCTGCAGAGTCCCAAAACAGGCGTTTTCAGCCCATTACCGGCATATGGAAGAAACAGCAGTAAGCACAGGGAAATATCTGCTTCTAAATCCAAAACGCAGCTATCTAACAGAACGGTTGTCAATGTGTGCACTCAACTTCCAGAGTTAAACCCGTGTGTGGATTCAGCAGTCTGCAAACACTTTCTCTGCAGAGTCCCAAACCAGGCGTTTTCAGCCCATTACCGGCATATGGAAGAAACAGCAGTCAGCACAGGGAAATATCTGCTTCTAAATCCAAAACGCAGCTATCTAACAGAACGGTTGTCAATGTGTGCACTCAACTTCCAGAGTTAAACCCGTGTGTGGATTCAGCAGTCTGCAAACATTTTCTCTGCAGAGTCCCAAAACAGGCGTTTTCAGCCCATTACCGGCATATGGAAGAAACAGCAGTAAGCACAGGGAAATATCTGCTTCTAAATCCAAAACGCAGCTATCTAACAGAACGGTTGTCAATGTGTGCACTCAACTTCCAGAGTTAAACCCGTGTGTGGATTCAGCAGTCTGCAAACACTTTCTCTGCAGAGTCCCAAAACAGGCGTTTTCAGCCCATTACCGGCATATGGAAGAAACAGCAGTCAGCACAGGGAAATATCTGCTTCTAAATCCAAAACGCAGCTATCTAACAGAACGGTTGTCAATGTGTGCACTCAACTTCCAGAGTTAAACCCGTGTGTGGATTCAGCAGTCTTCAAACATCTTCTCTGCAGAGTCCCAAAACAGGCGTTTTCAGCCCATTACCGGCATATGGAAGAAACAGCAGTAAGCACAGGGAAATATCTGCTTCTAAATCCAAAACGCAGCTATCTAACAGAACGGTTGTCAATGTGTGCACTCAACTTCCAGAGTTAAACCCGTGTGTGGATTCAGCAGTCTGCAAACACTTTCTCTGCAGAGTCCCAAAACAGGCGTTTTCAGCCCATTACCGGCATATGGAAGAAACAGCAGTAAGCACAGGGAAATATCTCCTTCTAAATCCAAAACGCAGCTATCTAACAGAACGGTTGTCAATGTGTGCACTCAACTTCCAGAGTTAAACCCGTGTGTGGATTCAGCAGTCTGCAAACACTTTCTCTGCAGAGTCCCAAAACAGGCGTTTTCAGCCCATTACCGGCATATGGAAGAAACAGAAGTAAGCACAGGGAAATATCTGCTTCTAAATCCAAAACGCAGCTATCTAACAGAACGGTTGTCAATGTGTGCACTCAACTTCCAGAGTTAAACCCGTGAGTGGATTCAGCAGTCTGCAAACATCTTCTCTGCAGAGTCCCAAAACAGGCGTTTTCAGCCCATTACCGGCATATGGAAGAAACAGCAGTAAGCACAGGGAAATATCTGCTTCTAAATACAAAACGCAGCTATCTAACAGAACGGTTGTCAATGTGTGCACTCAACTTCCAGAGTTAAACCCGTGTGTGGATTCAGCAGTCTGCAAACACTTTCTCTGCAGAGTCCCAAACCAGGCGTTTTCAGCCCATTACCGGCATATGGAAGAAACAGCAGTAAGCACAGGGAAATATCTGCTTCTAAATCCAAAACGCAGCTATCTAACAGAACGGTTGTCAATGTGTGCACTCAACTTCCAGAGTTAAACCCGTGTGTGGATTCAGCAGTCTGCAAACATCTTCTCTGCAGAGTCCCAAAACAGGCGTTTTCAGCCCATTACCGGCATATGGAAGAAACAGCAGTAAGCACAGGGAAATATCTGCTTCTAAATCCAAAACGCAGCTATCTAACAGAACGGTTGTCAATGTGTGCACTCAACTTCCAGAGTTAAACCCGTGTGTGGATTCAGCAGTCTGCAAACACTTTCACTGCAGAGTCCCAAAACAGGCGTTTTCAGCCCATTACCGGCATAAGGAAGAAACAGCAGTAAGCACAGGGAAATATGTGCTTCTAAATCCAAAACGCAGCTATCTAAAAGAACGGTTGTCAATCTGTGCACTCAACTTCCAGAGTTAAACCCGTGTGTGGATTCAGCAGTCTGCAAACACTTTCTCTGCAGAGTCCCAAAACAGGCGTTTTCAGCCCATTACCGGCATATGGAAGAAACAGCAGTAAGCACAGGGAAATATCTGCTTCTAAATCCAAAACGCAGCTATCTAACAGAACGGTTGTCAATGTGTGCACTCAACTTCCAGAGTTAAACCCGTGTGTGGATTCAGCAGTCTGCAAACACTTTCTCTGCAGAGTCCCAAAACAGGCGTTTTCAGCCCATTACCGGCATATGGAAGAAACAGCAGTAAGCACAGGGAAATATCTGCTTCTAAATCCAAAACGCAGCTATCTAACAGAACGGTTGTCAATGTGTGCACTCAACTTCCAGAGTTAAACCCGGGTGTGGATTCAGCAGTCTGCAAACACTTTCTCTGCAGAGTCCCAAAACAGGCGTTTTCAGCCCATTACCGGCATATGGAAGAAACAGCAGTAAGCACAGGGAAATATCTGCTTCTAAATCCAAAACGCAGCTATCTAACAAAACGGTTGTCAATGTGTGCACTCAACTTCCAGAGTTAAACCCGTGTGTGGATTCAGCAGTCTGCAAACCCTTTCTCTGCAGAGTCCCAAAACAGGCGTTTTCAGCCCATTACCGGCATATGGAAGAAACAGCAGTAAGCACAGGGAAATATCTGCTTCTAAATCCAAAACGCAGCTATCTAACAGAACGGTTGTCAATGTGTGCACTCAACTTCCAGAGTTAAACCCGTGTGTGGATTCAGCAGTCTGCAAACATCTTCTCTGCAGAGTCCCAAAACAGGCGTTTTCAGCCCATTACCGGCATATGGAAGAAACAGCAGTAAGCACAGGGAAATATCTGCTTCTAAATCCAAAACGCAGCTATCTAACAGAACGGTTGTCAATGTGTGCACTCAACTTCCAGAGTTAAACCCGTGTGTGGATTCAGCAGTCTGCAAACACTTTCTCTGCAGAGTCCCAAAACAGGCGTTTTCAGCCCATTACCGGCATATGGAAGAAACAGCAGTAAGCACAGGGAAATATCTGCTTCTAAATCCAAAACGCAGCTATCTAACAGAACGGTTGTCAATGTGTGCACTCAACTTCCAGAGTTAAACCCGTGTGTGGATTCAGCAGTCTGCAAACACTTTCTCTGCAGAGTCCCAAAACAGGCGTTTTCAGCCCATTACCGGCATATGGAAGAAACAGCAGTAAGCACAGGGAAATATCTGCTTCTAAATCCAAAACGCAGCTATCTAACAGAACGGTTGTCAATGTGTGCACTCAACTTCCACAGTTAAACCCGTGTGTGGATTCAGCAGTCTGCAAACACTTTCTCTGCAGAGTCCCAAACCAGGCGTTTTCTGCCCATTACCTTCATATGGAAGAAACAGCAGTAAGCACAGGGAAATATCTGCTTCTAAATCAAAAACGCAGCTTTCTAACAGAACGGTTGTCAATGTGTGCACTCAACTTCCAGAGTTAAACCCGTGTGTGGATTCAGCAGTCTGCAAACACTTTCTCTGCAGAGTCCCAAAACAGGCGTTTTCAGCCCATTACCGGCATATGGAAGAAACAGCAGTAAGCACAGGGAAATATCTGCTTCTAAATCCAAAACGCAGCTATCTAACAGAACGGTTGTCAATGTGTGCACTCAACTTCCAGAGTTAAACCCGTGTGTGGATTCAGCAGTCTGCAAACACTTTCTCTGCAGAGTCCCAAAACAGGCGTTTTCAGCCCATTACCGGCATATGGAAGAAACAGCAGTAAGCACAGGGAAATATCTGCTTCTAAATCCAAAACGCAGCTATCTAACAGAACGGTTGTCAATGTGTGCACTCAACTTCCAGAGTTAAACCCGTGTGTGGATTCAGCAGTCTGCAAACACTTTCTCCGCAGATCCCAAACCAGGCGTTTTCAGCCCATTACCGGCATATGGAAGAAACAGCAGTAAGCACAGGGAAATATCTGCTTCTAAATCCAAAACGCAGCTATCTAACAGAACGGTTGTCAATGTGTGCACTCAACTTCCAGAGTTAAACCCGTGAGTGGATTCAGCAGTCTGCAAACATCTTCTCTGCAGAGTCCCAAAACAGGCGTTTTCAGCCCATTACCGGCATATGGAAGAAACAGCAGTAAGCACAGGGAAATATCTGCTTCTAAATCCAAAACGCAGCTATCTAACAGAACGGTTGTCAATGTGTGCACTCAGCTTCCAGAGCTAAACCCGTGTGTGGATTCAGCAGTCTGCAAACACTTTCTCTGCAGAGTCCCAAAACAGGCGTTTTCAGCCCATTACCGGCATATGGAAGAAACAGCAGTAAGCACAGGGAAATATCTGCTTCTAAATCCAAAACGCAGCTATCTAACAGAACGGTTGTCAATGTGTGCACTCAACTTCCAGAGTTAAACCCGTGTGTGGATTCAGCAGTCTGCAAACACTTTCTCTGCAGAGTCCCAAAACAGGCGTTTTCAGCCCATTACCGGCATATGGAAGAAACAGCAGTAAGCACAGGGAAATATCTGCTTCTAAATCCAAAACGCAGCTATCTAACAGAACGGTTGTCAATGTGTGCACTCAACTTCCAGAGTTAAACCCGTGTGTGGATTCAGCAGTCTGCAAACACTTTCTCTGCAGAGTCCCAAACCAGGCGTTTTCCGCCCATTACCGGCATATGGAAGAAACAGCAGTCAGCACAGGGAAATATCTGCTTCTAAATCCAAAACGCAGCTATCTAACAGAACGGTTGTCAATGTGTGCACTCAACTTCCAGAGTTAAACCCGTGTGTGGATTCAGCAGTCTGCAAACATCTTCTCTGCAGAGTCCCAAAACAGGCGTTTTCAGCCCATTACCGGCATATGGAAGAAACAGCAGTAAGCACAGGGAAATATCTGCTTCTAAATCCAAAACGCAGCTATCTAACAGAACGGTTGTCAATGTGTGCACTCAACTTCCAGAGTTAAACCCGTGTGTGGATTCAGCAGTCTGCAAACACTTTCTCTGCAGAGTCCCAAAACAGGCGTTTTCAGCCCATTACCGGCATATGGAAGAAACAGCAGTAAGCACAGGGAAATATGTGCTTCTAAATCCAAAAGGCAGCTATCTAAAAGAACGGTTGTCAATGTGTGCACTCAACTTCCAGAGTTAAACCCGTGTGTGGATTCAGCAGTCTGCAAACACTTTCTCTGCAGAGTCCCAAAACAGGCGTTTTCAGCCCATTACCGGCATATGGAAGAAACAGCAGTAAGCACAGGGAAATATCTGCTTCTAAATCCAAAACGCAGCTATCTAACAGAACGGTTGTCAATGTGTGCACTCAACTTCCAGAGTTAAACCCGTGTGTGGATTCAGCAGTCTGCAAACACTTTCTCTGCAGAGTCCCAAAACAGGCGTTTTCAGCCCATTACCGGCATATGGAAGAAACAGCAGTAAGCACAGGGAAATATCTGCTTCTAAATCCAAAACGCAGCTATCTAACAGAACGGTTGTCAATGTGTGCACTCAACTTCCAGAGTTAAACCCGGGTGTGGATTCAGCAGTCTGCAAACACTTTCTCTGCAGAGTCCCAAAACAGGCGTTTTCTGCCCATTACCGGCATATGGAAGAAACAGCAGTAAGCACAGGGAAATATCTGCTTCTAAATCCAAAACGCAGCTATCTAACAAAACGGTTGTCAATGTGTGCACTCAACTTCCAGAGTTAAACCCGTGTGTGGATTCAGCAGTCTGCAAACACTTTCTCTGCTGAGTCCCAAACCAGGCGTTTTCAGCCCATTACCGGCATATGGAAGAAACAGCAGTAAGCACAGGGAAATATCTGCTTCTAAATCCAAAACGCAGCTATCTAACAGAACGGTTGTCAATGTGTGCACTCAACTTCCAGAGTTAAACCCGTGTGTGGATTCAGCAGTCTGCAAACATCTTCTCTGCAGAGTCCCAAAACAGGCGTTTTCAGCCCATTACCGGCATATGGAAGAAACAGCAGTAAGCACAGGGAAATATCTGCTTCTAAATCCAAAACGCAGCTATCTAACAGAACGGTTGTCAATGTGTGCACTCAACTTCCAGAGATAAACCCGTGTGTGGATTCAGCAGTCTGCAAACACTTTCTCTGCAGAGTCCCAAAACAGGCGTTTTCAGCCCATTACCGGCATATGGAAGAAACAGCAGTAAGCACAGGGAAATATCTGCTTCTAAATCCAAAACGCAGCTATCTAACAGAACGGTTGTCAATGTGTGCACTCAACTTCCAGAGTTAAACCCGTGTGTGGATTCAGCAGTCTGCAAACACTTTCTCTGCAGAGTCCCAAAACAGGCGTTTTCAGCCCATTACAGGCATATGGAAGAAACAGCAGTCAGCACAGGGAAATATCTGCTTCTAAATCCAAAACGCAGCTATCTAACAGAACGGTTGTCAATGTGTGCACTCAACTTCCAGAGTTAAACCCGTGTGTGGATTCAGCAGTCTGCAAACACTTTCTCTGCTGAGTCCCAAAACAGGCGTTTTCAGCCCATTACCGGCATATGGAAGAAACAGCAGTAAGCACAGGGAAATATCTGCTTCTAAATCCAAAACGCAGCTATCTAACAGAACGGTTGTCAATGTGTGCACTCAACTTCCAGAGTTAAACCCGTGTGTGGATTCAGCAGTCTGCAAACACTTTCTCTGCAGAGTCCCAATACAGGCGTTTTCAGCCCATTACCGGCATATGGAAGAAACAGAAGTAAGCACAGGGAAATATCTGCTTCTAAATCCAAAACGCAGCTATCTAACAGAACGGTTGTCAATGTGTGCACTCAACTTCCAGAGTTAAACCCGTGTGTGGATTCAGCAGTCTGCAAACACTTTCTCTGCAGAGTCCCAAAACAGGCGTTTTCAGCCCATTACCGGCATATGGAAGAAACAGCAGTAAGCACAGGGAAATATCTGCTTCTAAATCCAAAACGCAGCTATCTAACAGAACGGTTGTCAATGTGTGCACTCAACTTCCACAGTTAAACCCGTGTGTGGATTCAGCAGTCTGCAAACACTTTCTCTGCAGAGTCCCAAAACAGGCGTTTTCAGCCCTTTACCGGCATATGGAAGAAACAGCAGTAAGCACAGGGAAATATCTGCTTCTAAATCCAAAACGCAGCTATCTAACAGAACGGTTGTCAATGTGTGCACTCAACTTCCAGAGTTAAACCCGTGTGTGGATTCAGCAGTCTGCAAACACTTTCTCTGCAGAGTCCCAAAACAGGCGTTTTCAGCCCATTACCGGCATATGGAAGAAACAGCAGTAAGCACAGGGAAATATCTGCTTCTAAATCCAAAACGCAGCTATCTAACAGAACGGTTGTCAATGTGTGCACTCAACTTCCAGAGTTAAACCCGTGTGTGGATTCAGCAGTCTGCAAACACTTTCTCTGCAGAGTCCCAAACCAGGCGTTTTCAGCCCATTACCGGAATATGGAAGAAAAAGCAGTAAGCACAGGGAAATATCTGCTTCTAAATCCAAAACGCAGCTATCTAACAGAACGGTTGTCAATGTGTGCACTCAACTTCCAGAGTTAAACCCGTGAGTGGATTCAGCAGTCTGCAAACATCTCTGCAGAGTCCCAAAACAGGCGTTTTCAGCCCATTACCGGCATATGGAAGAAACAGCAGTAAGCACAGGGAAATATCTGCTTCTAAATCCAAAACGCAGCTATCTAACAGCACGGTTGTCAATGTGTGCACTCAATTTCCAGAGCTAAACCCGTGTGTGGATTCAGCAGTCTGCAAACACTTTCTCTGCAGAGTCCCAAAACAGGCGTTTTCAGCCCATTATCGGCATATGGAAGAAACAGCATTAAGCACAGGGAAATATCCGCTTCTAAATCCAAAACCCAGCTATCTAACAGAACGGTTGTCAATGTGTGCACTCAACTTCCAGAGTTAAACCCGTGTGTGGATTCAGCAGTCTGCAAACACTTTCTCTGCAGAGTCCCAAACCAGGCGTTTTCTGCCCATTACCTTCATATGGAAGAAACAGCAGTAAGCACAGGAAATATCTGCTTCTAAATCAAAAACGAAGCTTTCTAACAGAACGGTTGTCAATGTGTGCACTCAACTTCCAGAGTTAAACCCGTGTGTGGATTCAGCAGTCTGCAAACACTTTCTCTGCAGAGTCCCAAAACAGGCGTTTTCAGCCCATTACCGGCATATGGAAGAAACAGCAGTAAGCACAGGGAAATATCTGCTTCTAAATCCAAAACGCAGCTATCTAACAGAACGGTTGTCAATGTGTGCACTCAACTTCCAGAGTTAAACCCGTGTGTGGATTCAGCAGTCTGCAAACACTTTCTCTGCAGAGTCCCAAAACAGGCGTTTTCAGCCCATTACCGGCATATGGAAGAAACAGCAGTAAGCACAGGGAAATATCTGCTTCTAAATCCAAAACGCAGCTATCTAACAGAACGGTTGTCAATGTGTGCACTCAACTTCCAGAGTTAAACCCGTGTGTGGATTCAGCAGTCTGCAAACACTTTCTCCGCAGATCCCAAACCAGGCGTTTTCAGCCCATTACCGGCATATGGAAGAAACAGCAGTAAGCACAGGGAAATATCTGCTTCTAAATCCAAAACGCAGCTATCTAACAGAACGGTTGTCAATGTGTGCACTCAACTTCCAGAGTTAAACCCGTGAGTGGATTCAGCAGTCTGCAAACATCTTCTCTGCAGAGTCCCAAAACAGGCGTTTTCAGCCCATTACCGGCATATGGAAGAAACAGCAGTAAGCACAGGGAAATATCTGCTTCTAAATCCAAAACGCAGCTATCTAACAGAACGGTTGTCAATGTGTGCACTCAACTTCCAGAGCTAAACCCGTGTGTGGATTCAGCAGTCTGCAAACACTTTCTCTGCAGAGTCCCAAAACAGGCGTTTTCAGCCCATTACCGGCATATGGAAGAAACAGCAGTAAGCACAGGGAAATATCTGCTTCTAAATCCAAAACGCAGCTATCTAACAGAACGGTTGTCAATGTGTGCACTCAACTTCCAGAGTTAAACCCGTGTGTGGATTCAGCAGTCTGCAAACACTTTCTCTGCAGAGTCCCAAAACAGGCGTTTTCAGCCCATTACCGGCATATGGAAGAAACAGCAGTAAGCACAGGGAAATATCTGCTTCTAAATCCAAAACGCAGCTATCTAACAGAACGGTTGTCAATGTGTGCACTCAACTTCCAGAGTTAAACCCGTGTGTGGATTCAGCAGTCTGCAAACACTTTCTCTGCAGAGTCGCAAACCAGGCGTTTTCAGCCCATTACCGGCATATGGAAGAAACAGCAGTAAGCACAGGGAAATATCTGCTTCTAAATCCAAAACGCAGCTATCTAACAGAACGGTTGTCAATGTGTGCACTCAACTTGCAGAGTTAAACCCGTGAGTGGATTCAGCAGTCTGCAAACATCTTCTCTGCAGAGTCCCAAAACAGGCGTTTTCAGCCCATTACCGGCATATGGAAGAAACAGCAGTAAGCAAAGGGAAATATCTGCTTCTAAATCCAAAACGCAGCTATCTAACAGAACGGTTGTCAATGTGTGCACTCAACTTCCAGAGTTAAACCCGTGTGTGGATTCAGCAGTCTGCAAACACTTTCTCTGCAGATTCCCAAACCAGGCGTTTTCAGCCCATTACCGGCATATGGAAGAAACAGCATTAAGCACAGGGAAATATCTGCTTCTAAATCCAAAACGCAGCTATCTAACAGAACGGTTGTCAATGTGTGCACTCAACTTCCAGAGTTAAACCCGTGTGTGGATTCAGCAGTCTGCAAACATCTTCTCTGCAGAGTCCCAAAACAGGCGTTTTCAGCCCATTACCGGCATATGGAAGAAACAGCAGTAAGCACAGGGAAATATCTGCTTCTAAATCCAAAACGCAGCTATCTAACAGAACGGTTGTCAATGTGTGCACTCAACTTGCAGAGTTAAACCCGTGTGTGGATTCAGCAGTCTGCAAACACTTTCTCTGCAGAGTCCCAAAACAGGCGTTTTCAGCCCATTACCGGCATATGGAAGAAACAGCAGTAAGCACAGGGAAATATGTGCTTCTAAATCCAAAAGGCAGCTATCTAAAAGAACGGTTGTCAATGTGTGCACTCAACTTCCAGAGTTAAACCCGTGTGTGGATTCAGCAGTCTGCAAACACTTTCTCTGCAGAGTCCCAAAACAGGCGTTTTCAGCCCATTACCGGCATATGGAAGAAACAGCAGTCAGCACAGGGAAATATCTGCTTCTAAATCCAAAACGCAGCTATCTAACAGAACGGTTGTCAATGTGTGCACTCAACTTCCAGAGTTAAACCCGTGTGTGGATTCAGCAGTCTGCAAACACTTTCTCTGCAGAGTCCCAAAACAGGCGTTTTCAGCCCATTACCGGCATATGGAAGAAACAGCAGTAAGCACAGGGAAATATCTGCTTCTAAATCCAAAACGCAGCTATCTAACAGAACGGTTGTCAATGTGTGCAGTCAACTTCCAGAGTTAAACCCGGGTGTGGATTCAGCAGTCTGCAAACACTTTCTCTGCAGAGTCCCAAAACAGGCGTTTTCTGCCCATTACCGGCATATGGAAGAAACAGCAGTAAGCACAGGGAAATATCTGCTTCTAAATCCAAAACGCAGCTATCTAACAAAACGGTTGTCAATGTGTGCACTCAACTTCCAGAGTTAAACCCGTGTGTGGATTCAGCAGTCTGCAAACACTTTCTCTGCAGAGTCCCAAACCAGGCGTTTTCAGCCCATTACCGGCATATGGAAGAAACAGCAGTAAGCACAGGGAAATATCTGCTTCTAAATCCAAAACGCAGCTATCTAACAGAACGGTTGTCAATGTGTGCACTCAACTTCCAGAGTTAAACCCGTGTGTGGATTCAGCAGTCTGCAAACATCTTCTCTGCAGAGTCCCAAAACAGGCGTTTTCTGCCCATTACCGGCATATGGAAGAAACAGCAGTAAGCACAGGGAAATATCTGCTTCTAAATCCAAAACGCAGCTATCTAACAGAACGGTTGTCAATGTGTGCACTCAACTTCCAGAGTTAAACCCGTGTGTGGATTCAGCAGTCTGCAAACACTTTCTCTGCAGATTCCCAAACCAGGCGTTTTCAGCCCATTACCGGCATATGGAAGAAACAGCATTAAGCACAGGGAAATATCTGCTTCTAAATCCAAAACGCAGCTATCTAACAGAACGGTTGTCAATGTGTGCACTCAACTTCCAGAGTTAAACCCGTGTGTGGATTCAGCAGTCTGCAAACATCTTCTCTGCAGAGTCCCAAAACAGGCGTTTTCAGCCCATTACCGGCATATGGAAGAAACAGCAGTAAGCACAGGGAAATATCTGCTTCTAAATCCAAAACGCAGCTATCTAACAGAACGGTTGTCAATGTGTGCACTCAACTTCCAGAGTTAAACCCGTGTGTGGATTCAGCAGTCTGCAAACACTTTCTCTGCAGAGTCCCAAAACAGGCGTTTTCAGCCCATTACCGGCATATGGAAGAAACAGCAGTAAGCACAGGGAAATATGTGCTTCTAAATCCAAAAGGCAGCTATCTAAAAGAACGGTTGTCAATGTGTGCACTCAACTTCCAGAGTTAAACCCGTGTGTGGATTCAGCAGTCTGCAAACACTTTCTCTGCAGAGTCCCAAAACAGGCGTTTTCAGCCCATTACCGGCATATGGAAGAAACAGCAGTCAGCACAGGGAAATATCTGCTTCTAAATCCAAAACGCAGCTATCTAACAGAACGGTTGTCAATGTGTGCACTCAACTTCCAGAGTTAAACCCGTGTGTGGATTCAGCAGTCTGCAAACACTTTCTCTGCAGAGTCCCAAAACAGGCGTTTTCAGCCCATTACCGGCATATGGAAGAAACAGCAGTAAGCACAGGGAAATATCTGCTTCTAAATCCAAAACGCAGCTATCTAACAGAACGGTTGTCAATGTGTGCAGTCAACTTCCAGAGTTAAACCCGGGTGTGGATTCAGCAGTCTGCAAACACTTTCTCTGCAGAGTCCCAAAACAGGCGTTTTCTGCCCATTACCGGCATATGGAAGAAACAGCAGTAAGCACAGGGAAATATCTGCTTCTAAATCCAAAACGCAGCTATCTAACAAAACGGTTGTCAATGTGTGCACTCAACTTCCAGAGTTAAACCCGTGTGTGGATTCAGCAGTCTGCAAACACTTTCTCTGCAGAGTCCCAAACCAGGCGTTTTCAGCCCATTACCGGCATATGGAAGAAACAGCAGTAAGCACAGGGAAATATCTGCTTCTAAATCCAAAACGCAGCTATCTAACAGAACGGTTGTCAATGTGTGCACTCAACTTCCAGAGTTAAACCCGTGTGTGGATTCAGCAGTCTGCAAACATCTTCTCTGCAGAGTCCCAAAACAGGCGTTTTCTGCCCATTACCGGCATATGGAAGAAACAGCAGTAAGCACAGGGAAATATCTGCTTCTAAATCCAAAACGCAGCTATCTAACAGAACGGTTGTCAATGTGTGCACTCAACTTCCAGAGTTAAACCCGTGTGTGGATTCAGCAGTCTGCAAACACTTTCTCTGCAGAGTCCCAAAACAGGCGTTTTCAGCCCATTACCGGCATAAGGAAGAAACAGCAGTAAGCACAGGGAAATATCTGCTTCTAAATCCAAAACGCAGCTATCTAACAGAACGGTTGTCAATGTGTGCACTCAACTTCCAGAGTTAAACCCGTGTGTGGATTCAGCAGTCTGCAAACACTTTCTCTGCAGAGTCCCAAAACAGGCGTTTTCAGCCCATTACCGGCATATGGAAGAAACAGCAGTAAGCACAGGGAAATATCTGCTTCTAAATCCAAAACGCAGCTATCTAACAGAACGGTTGTCAATGTGTGCACTCAACTTCCAGAGTTAAACCCGTGTGTGGATTCAGCAGTCTGCAAACACTTTCTCTGCTGAGTCCCAAAACAGGCGTTTTCAGCCCATTACCGGCATATGGAAGAAACAGCAGTAAGCACAGGGAAATATCTGCTTCTAAATCCAAAACGCAGCTATCTAACAGAACGGTTGTCAATGTGTGCACTCAACTTCCAGAGTTAAACCCGTGTGTGGATTCAGCAGTCTGCAAACACTTTCTCTGCAGAGTCCCAAAACAGGCGTTTTCAGCCCATTACCGGCATATGGAAGAAACAGCAGTAAGCACAGGGAAATATCTGCTTCTAAATCCAAAACGCAGCTATCTAACAGAACGGTTGTCAATGTGTGCACTCAACTTCCAGAGTTAAACCCGTGTGTGGATTCAGCAGTCTGCAAACACTTTCTCTGCAGAGTCCCAAACCAGGCGTTTTCAGCCCATTACCGGCATATGGAAGAAACAGCAGTAAGCACAGGGAAATATCTGCTTCTAAATCCAAAACGCAGCTATCTAACAGAACGGTTGTCAATGTGTGCACTCAACTTCCACAGTTAAACCCGTGTGTGGATTCAGCAGTCTGCAAACACTTTCTCTGCAGAGTCCCAAAACAGGCGTTTTCAGCCCTTTACCGGCATATGGAAGAAACAGCAGTAAGCACAGGGAAATATCTGCTTCTAAATCCAAAACGCAGCTATCTAACAGAACGGTTGTCAATGTGTGCACTCAACTTCCAGAGTTAAACCCGTGTGTGGATTCAGCAGTCTGCAAACACTTTCTCTGCAGAGTCCCAAAACAGGCGTTTTCAGCCCATTACCGGCATATGGAAGAAACAGCAGTAAGCACAGGGAAATATCTGCTTCTAAATCCAAAACGCAGCTATCTAACAGAACGGTTGTCAATGTGTGCACTCAACTTCCAGAGTTAAACCCGTGTGTGGATTCAGCAGTCTGCAAACACTTTCTCTGCAGAGTCCCAAACCAGGCGTTTTCAGCCCATTACCGGAATATGGAAGAAAAAGCAGTAAGCACAGGGAAATATCTGCTTCTAAATCCAAAACGCAGCTATCTAACAGAACGGTTGTCAATGTGTGCACTCAACTTCCAGAGTTAAACCCGTGAGTGGATTCAGCAGTCTGCAAACATCTCTGCAGAGTCCCAAAACAGGCGTTTTCAGCCCATTACCGGCATATGGAAGAAACAGCAGTAAGCACAGGGAAATATCTGCTTCTAAATCCAAAACGCAGCTATCTAACAGCACGGTTGTCAATGTGTGCACTCAATTTCCAGAGCTAAACCCGTGTGTGGATTCAGCAGTCTGCAAACACTTTCTCTGCAGAGTCCCAAAACAGGCGTTTTCAGCCCATTATCGGCATATGGAAGAAACAGCATTAAGCACAGGGAAATATCCGCTTCTAAATCCAAAACCCAGCTATCTAACAGAACGGTTGTCAATGTGTGCACTCAACTTCCAGAGTTAAACCCGTGTGTGGATTCAGCAGTCTGCAAACACTTTCTCTGCAGAGTCCCAAAACAGCCGTTTTCAGCCCAGTACCGGCATATGAAAGAAACAGCAGTAAGCACAGGGAAATATCTGCCTCTAAATCCAAAACGCAGCTATCTAACAGAACGGTTGTCAATGTGTGCACTCAACTTCCAGAGTTAAACCCGTGTGTGGATTCAGCAGTCTGCAAACACTTTCTCTGCAGAGTCCCAAAACAGGCGTTTTCTGCCCATTACCGGCATATGGAAGAAACAGCAGTCAGCACAGGGAAATATCTGCTTCTAAATCCAAAACGCAGCTATCTAACAGAACGGTTGTCAATGTGTGCACTCAACTTCCAGAGTTAAACCCGTGTGTGGATTCAGCAGTCTGCAAACACTTTCTCTGCAGAGTCCCAAAACAGGCGTTTTCAGCCCATTACCGGCATATGGAAGAAACAGCAGTAAGCACAGGGAAATATCTGCTTCTAAATCCAAAACGCAGCTATCTAACAGAACGGTTGTCAATGTGTGCACTCAACTTCCAGAGTTAAACCCGTGTGTGGATTCAGCAGTCTGCAAACACTTTCTCTGCAGAGTCCCAAAACAGGCGTTTTCAGCCCATTACCGGCATGTGGAAGAAACAGCAGTAAGCACAGGGAAATATCTGCTTCTAAATCCAAAACGCAGCTATCTAACAGAACGCTTGTCAATGTGTGCACTCAACTTCCAGAGTTAAACCCGTGTGTGGATTCAGCAGTCTGCAAACACTTTCTCTGCAGAGTCCCAAAACAGGCGTTTTCCGCCCATTACCGGTATATGGAAGAAACAGCAGTCAGCACAGGGAAATATCTGCTTCTAAATCCAAAACGCAGCTATCTAACACAACGCTTGTCAATGTGTGCACTCAACTTCCAGAGTTAAACCCGTGTGTGGATTCAGCAGTCTGCAAACACTTTCTCTGCAGAGTCCCAAACCAGGCGTTTTCAGCCCATTACCGGCATATGGAAGAAACAGCAGTAAGCACAGGGAAATATCTGCTTCTAAATCCAAAACGCAGCTATCTAACAGAACGGTTGTCAATGTGTGCACTCAACTTCCAGAGCTAAACCCGTGTGTGGATTCAGCAGTCTGCAAACACTTTCTCTGCAGAGTCCCAAAACAGGCGTTTTCAGCCCATTACCGGCATATGGAAGAAACAGCAGTAAGCACAGGGAAATATCCGCTTCTAAATCCAAAACGCAGCTATCTAACAGCACGGTTGTCAATGTGTGCACTCAAATTCCAGAGCTAAACCCGTGTGTGGATTCAGCAGTCTGCAAACACTTTCTCTGCAGAGTCCCAAAACAGGCGTTTTCAGCCCATTACCGGCATATGGAAGAAACAGCAGTAAGCACAGGGAAATATCCGCTTCTAAATCCAAAACCCAGCTATCTAACAGAACGGTTGTCAATGTGTGCACTCAACTTCCAGAGTTAAACCCGTGTGTGGATTCAGCAGTCTGCAAACACTTTCTCTGCAGAGTCCCAAAACAGCCGTTTTCAGCCCATTACCGGCATATGAAAGAAACAGCAGTAAGCACAGGGAAATATCTGCCTCTAAATCCAAAACGCAGCTATCTAACAGAACGGTTGTCAATGTGTGCACTCAACTTCCAGAGTTAAACCCGTGTGTGGATTCAGCAGTCTGCAAACACTTTCTCTGCAGAGTCCCAAAACAGGCGTTTTCTGCCCATTACCGGCATATGGAAGAAACAGCAGTCAGCACAGGGAAATATCTGCTTCTAAATCCAAAACGCAGCTATCTAACAGAACGGTTGTCAATGTGTGCACTCAATTTCCAGAGTTAAACCCGTGTGTGGATTCAGCAGTCTGCAAACACTTTCTCTGCAGAGTCCCAAAACAGGCGTTTTCAGCCCATTACCGGCATATGGAAGAAACAGCAGTAAGCACAGGGAAATATCTGCTTCTAAATCCAAAACGCAGCTATCTAACAGAACGGTTGTCAATGTGTGCACTCAACTTCCAGAGTTAAACCCGTGAGTGGATTCAGCAGTCTGCAAACATCTTCTCTGCAGAGTCCCAAAACAGGCGTTTTCAGCCCATTACCGGCATATGGAAGAAACAGCAGTAAGCACAGGGAAATATCTGCTTCTAAATCCAAAACGCAGCTATCTAACAGAACGGTTGTCAATGTGTGCACTCAATTTCCAGAGTTAAACCCGTGTGTGTATTCAGCAGTCTGCAAACACTTTCTCTGCAGAGTCCCAAACCAGGCGTTTTCAGCCCATTACCGGCATATGGAAGAAACAGCAGTAAGCACAGGGAAATATCTGCTTCTAAATCCAAAACGCAGCTATCTAACAGAACGGTTGTCAATGTGTGCACTCTACTTCCAGAGTTAAACCGGTGTGTGGATTCAGCAGTCTGCAAACACTTTCTCTGCAGAGTCCCAAAACAGGCGTTTTCAGCCCATTACCGGCATGTGGAAGAAACAGCAGTAAGCACAGGGAAATATCTGCTTCTAAATCCAAAACGCAGCTATCTAACAGAACGGTTGTCAATGTGTGCACTCAACTTCCAGAGTGAAACCCGTGTGTGGATTCAGCAGTCTGCAAACACTTTCTCTGCAGAGTCCCAAAACAGGCGTTTTCAGCCCATTACCGGCATATGGAAGAAACAGCAGTAAGCACAGGGAAATATCTGCTTCTAAATCCAAAACGCAGCTATCTAACAGAACGGTTGTCAATGTGTGCACTCAACTTCCAGAGTTAAACCCGTGTGTGGATTCAGCAGTCTGCAAACACTTTCTCTGCAGAGTCCCAAACCAGGCGTTTTCAGCCCATTACCGGCATATGGAAGAAACAGCAGTAAGCACAGGGAAATATCTGCTTCTAAATCCAAAACGCAGCTATCTAACAGAACGGTTGTCAATGTGTGCACTCAACTTCCAGAGCTAAACCGGTGTGTGGATTCAGCAGTCTGCAAACACTTTCTCTGCAGAGTCCCAAAACAGGCGTTTTCAGCCCATTACCGGCATATGGAAGAAACAGCATTAAGCACAGGGAAATATCCGCTTCTAAATCCAAAACGCAGCTATCTAACAGAACGGGTATCAATGTGTGCACTCAACTTCCAGGGTTAAACCCGTGTCTGGATTCAGCAGTCTGCAAACACTTTCTCTGCAGAGTCCCAAAACAGGTGTTTTCAGCCCATTACCGGCATATGGAAGAAACAGCAGTAAGCACAGGGAAATATCTGCTTCTAAATCCAAAACGCAGCTATCTAACAGAACGGTTGTCAATGTGTGCACTCAACTTCCAGAGTTAAACCCGTGTGTGGATTCAGCAGTCTGCAAACACTTTCTCTGCAGAGTCCCAAAACAGGCGTTTTCAGCCCATTACCGGCATATGGAAGAAACAGCAGTAAGCACAGGGAAATATCTGCTTCTAAATCCAAAACGCAGCTATCTAACAGAACGGTTGTCAATGTGTGCACTCAACTTCCAGAGTTAAACCAGTGTGTGGATTCAGCAGTCTGCAAACATCTTCTCTGCAGAGTCCCAAACCAGGCGTTTTCAGCCCATTACCGGCATACGGAAGAAACAGCAGTAAGCACAGGGAAATATCAGCTTCTAAATCCAAAACGCAGCCATGTAACAGAACGGTTGTCAATGTGTGCACTCAACTTCCAGAGTTAAACCAGTGTGTGGATTCAGCAGTCTGCAAACACTTTCTCTGCAGAGTCCCAAAACAGGCGTTTTCTGCCCATTACCGGCATATGGAAGGAACAGCAGTAAGCACAGGGAAATATCTGCTTCTAAATCCAAAACGCAGCTATCTAACAGAACGGTTGTCAATGTGTGCACTCAACTTCCAGAGTTAAACCCGTGTGTGGATTCAGCAGTCTGCAAACACTTTCTCTGCAGAGTCCCAAAACAGGCGCTTTCAGCCCATTACCGGCATATGGAAGAAACAGCAGTAAGCACAGGGAAATATCTGCTTCTAAATCCAAAACGCAGCTATCTAACAGAACGGGTGTCAATGTGTGCACTCAACTTCCAGGGTTAAACCCGTGTGTGGATTCAGCAGTCTGCAAACACTTTCTCTGCAGAGTCCCAAAACAGGCGTTTTCAGCCCATTACCGGCATATGGAAGAAACAGCAGTAAGCACAGGGAAATATCTGCTTCTAAATCCAAAACGCAGCTATCTAACAGAACGGTTGTCAATGTGTGCACTCAACTTCCAGAGTTAAACCCGTGTGTGGATTCAGCAGTCTGCAAACACTTTCTCTGCAGAGTCCCAAAACAGGCGTTTTCAGCCCATTACCGCCATATGGAAGAAACAGCAGTAAGCACAGGGAAATATCTGCTTCTAAATCCAAAACGCAGCTATCTAACAGAACGGTTGTCAATGTGTGCACTCAACTTCCAGAGTTAAACCCGTGTGTGGATTCAGCAGTCTGCAAACATCTTCTCTGCAGAGTCCCAAACCAGGCGTTTTCAGCCCATTACCGGCCTACGGAAGAAACAGCAGTAAGCACAGGGAAATATCTGCTTCTAAATCCAAAACGCAGCCATGTAACAGAACGGTTGTCAATGTGTGCACTCAACTTCCAGAGTTAAACCAGTGTGTGGATTCAGCAGTCTGCAAACACTTTCTCTGCAGAGTCCCAAAACAGGCGTTTTCTGCCCATTACCGGCATATGGAAGAAACAGCAGTAAGCACAGGGAAATATCTGCTTCTAAATCCAAAACGCAGCTATCTAACAGAACGGTTGTCAATGTGTGCACTCAACTTCCAGAGTTAAACCCGTGTGTGGATTCAGCAGTCTGCAAACACTTTCTCTGCAGAGTCCCAAAACAGGCGTTTTCAGCCCATTACCGGCATATGGAAGAAACAGCAGTAAGCACAGGGAAATATCTGCTTCTAAATCCAAAACGCAGCTATCTAACAGAACGGTTGTCAATGTGTGCACTCAACTTCCAGAGTTAAACCCGTGTGTGGATTCAGCAGTCTGCAAACACTTTCTCTGCAGAGTCCCAAAACAGGCGTTTTCAGCCCATTACCGGCATATGGAAGAAACAGCAGTAAGCACAGGGAAATATCTGCTTCTAAATCCAAAACGCAGCTATCTAACAGAACGGTTGTCAATGTGTGCACTCAACTTCCAGAGTTAAACCCGTGTGTGGATTCAGCAGTCTGCAAACACTTTCTCTGCAGAGTCCCAAAACAGGCGTTTTCAGCCCATTACCGGCATATGGAAGAAACAGCAGTAAGCACAGGGAAATATCTGCTTCTAAATCCAAAACGCAGCTATCTAACAGAACGGTTGTCAATGTGTGCACTCAACTTCCAGAGTTAAACCCGTGTGTGGATTCAGCAGTCTGCAAACATCTTCTCTGCAGAGTCCCAAAACAGGCGTTTTCAGCCCATTACCGGCATATGGAAGAAACAGCAGTAAGCACAGGGAAATATCTGCTTCTAAATCCAAAACGCAGCTATCTAACAGAACGGTTGTCAATGTGTGCACTCAACTTCCAGAGTTAAACCCGTGTGTGGATTCAGCAGTCTGCAAACACTTTCTCTGCACAGTCCCAAAACAGGCGTTTTCTGCCCATTACCGGCATATGGAAGAAACAGCAGTAAGCACAGGGAAATATCTGCTTCTAAATCCAAAACGCAGCTATCTAACAGAACGGTTGTCAATGTGTGCACTCAACTTCCAGAGTTAAACCCGTGTGTGGATTCAGCAGTCTGCAAACACTTTCTCTGCAGAGTCCCAAAACAGGCGTTTTCAGCCCATTACCGGCATATGGAAGAAACAGCAGTAAGCACAGGGAAATATCTGCTTCTAAATCCAAAACGCAGCTATCTAACAGAACGGTTGTCAATGTGTGCACTCAACTTCCAGAGTTAAACCCGTGTGTGGATTCAGCAGTCTGCAAACACTTTCTCTGCAGAGTCCCAAAACAGGCGTTTTCAGCCCATTACCGGCATATGGAAGAAACAGCAGTAAGCACAGGGAAATATCTGCTTCTAAATCCAAAACGCAGCTATCTAACAGAACGCTTGTCAATGTGTGCACTCAACTTCCAGAGTTAAACCCGTGTGTGGATTCAGCAGTCTGCAAACACTTTCTCTGCAGAGTCCCAAAACAGGCGTTTTCCGCCCATTACCGGTATATGGAAGAAACAGCAGTCAGCACAGGGAAATATCTGCTTCTAAATCCAAAACGCAGCTATCTAACACAACGCTTGTCAATGTGTGCACTCAACTTCCAGAGTTAAACCCGTGTGTGGATTCAGCAGTCTGCAAACACTTTCTCTGCAGAGTCCCAAACCAGGCGTTTTCAGCCCATTACCGGCATATGGAAGAAACAGCAGTAAGCACAGGGAAATATCTGCTTCTAAATCCAAAACGCAGCTATCTAACAGAACGGTTGTCAATGTGTGCACTCAACTTCCAGAGCTAAACCCGTGTGTGGATTCAGCAGTCTGCAAACACTTTCTCTGCAGAGTCCCAAAACAGGCGTTTTCAGCCCATTACCGGCATATGGAAGAAACAGCAGTAAGCACAGGGAAATATCCGCTTCTAAATCCAAAACGCAGCTATCTAACAGCACGGTTGTCAATGTGTGCACTCAAATTCCAGAGCTAAACCCGTGTGTGGATTCAGCAGTCTGCAAACACTTTCTCTGCAGAGTCCCAAAACAGGCGTTTTCAGCCCATTACCGGCATATGGAAGAAACAGCAGTAAGCACAGGGAAATATCCGCTTCTAAATCCAAAACCCAGCTATCTAACAGAACGGTTGTCAATGTGTGCACTCAACTTCCAGAGTTAAACCCGTGTGTGGATTCAGCAGTCTGCAAACACTTTCTCTGCAGAGTCCCAAAACAGCCGTTTTCAGCCCATTACCGGCATATGAAAGAAACAGCAGTAAGCACAGGGAAATATCGGCCTCTAAATCCAAAACGCAGCTATCTAACAGAACGGTTGTCAATGTGTGCACTCAACTTCCAGAGTTAAACCCGTGTGTGGATTCAGCAGTCTGCAAACACTTTCTCTGCAGAGTCCCAAAACAGGCGTTTTCTGCCCATTACCGGCATATGGAAGAAACAGCAGTCAGCACAGGGAAATATCTGCTTCTAAATCCAAAACGCAGCTATCTAACAGAACGGTTGTCAATGTGTGCACTCAATTTCCAGAGTTAAACCCGTGTGTGGATTCAGCAGTCTGCAAACACTTTCTCTGCAGAGTCCCAAAACAGGCGTTTTCAGCCCATTACCGGCATATGGAAGAAACAGCAGTAAGCACAGGGAAATATCTGCTTCTAAATCCAAAACGCAGCTATCTAACAGAACGGTTGTCAATGTGTGCACTCAACTTCCAGAGTTAAACCCGTGAGTGGATTCAGCAGTCTGCAAACATCTTCTCTGCAGAGTCCCAAAACAGGCGTTTTCAGCCCATTACCGGCATATGGAAGAAACAGCAGTAAGCACAGGGAAATATCTGCTTCTAAATCCAAAACGCAGCTATCTAACAGAACGGTTGTCAATGTGTGCACTCAATTTCCAGAGTTAAACCCGTGTGTGTATTCAGCAGTCTGCAAACACTTTCTCTGCAGAGTCCCAAACCAGGCGTTTTCAGCCCATTACCGGCATATGGAAGAAACAGCAGTAAGCACAGGGAAATATCTGCTTCTAAATCCAAAACGCAGCTATCTAACAGAACGGTTGTCAATGTGTGCACTCTACTTCCAGAGTTAAACCGGTGTGTGGATTCAGCAGTCTGCAAACACTTTCTCTGCAGAGTCCCAAAACAGGCGTTTTCAGCCCATTACCGGCATGTGGAAGAAACAGCAGTAAGCACAGGGAAATATCTGCTTCTAAATCCAAAACGCAGCTATCTAACAGAACGGTTGTCAATGTGTGCACTCAACTTCCAGAGTGAAACCCGTGTGTGGATTCAGCAGTCTGCAAACACTTTCTCTGCAGAGTCCCAAAACAGGCGTTTTCAGCCCATTACCGGCATATGGAAGAAACAGCAGTAAGCACAGGGAAATATCTGCTTCTAAATCCAAAACGCAGCTATCTAACAGAACGGTTGTCAATGTGTGCACTCAACTTCCAGAGTTAAACCCGTGTGTGGATTCAGCAGTCTGCAAACACTTTCTCTGCAGAGTCCCAAACCAGGCGTTTTCAGCCCATTACCGGCATATGGAAGAAACAGCAGTAAGCACAGGGAAATATCTGCTTCTAAATCCAAAACGCAGCTATCTAACAGAACGGTTGTCAATGTGTGCACTCAACTTCCAGAGCTAAACCGGTGTGTGGATTCAGCAGTCTGCAAACACTTTCTCTGCAGAGTCCCAAAACAGGCGTTTTCAGCCCATTACCGGCATATGGAAGAAACAGCATTAAGCACAGGGAAATATCCGCTTCTAAATCCAAAACGCAGCTATCTAACAGAACGGGTATCAATGTGTGCACTCAACTTCCAGGGTTAAACCCGTGTGTGGATTCAGCAGTCTGCAAACACTTTCTCTGCAGAGTCCCAAAACAGGCGTTTTCAGCCCATTACCGGCATATGGAAGAAACAGCAGTAAGCACAGGGAAATATCTGCTTCTAAATCCAAAACGCAGCTATCTAACAGAACGGTTGTCAATGTGTGCACTCAACTTCCAGAGTTAAACCCGTGTGTGGATTCAGCAGTCTGCAAACACTTTCTCTGCAGAGTCCCAAAACAGGCGTTTTCAGCCCATTACCGGCATATGGAAGAAACAGCAGTAAGCACAGGGAAATATCTGCTTCTAAATCCAAAACGCAGCTATCTAACAGAACGGTTGTCAATGTGTGCACTCAACTTCCAGAGTTAAACCAGTGTGTGGATTCAGCAGTCTGCAAACATCTTCTCTGCAGAGTCCCAAACCAGGCGTTTTCAGCCCATTACCGGCATACGGAAGAAACAGCAGTAAGCACAGGGAAATATCAGCTTCTAAATCCAAAACGCAGCCATGTAACAGAACGGTTGTCAATGTGTGCACTCAACTTCCAGAGTTAAACCAGTGTGTGGATTCAGCAGTCTGCAAACACTTTCTCTGCAGAGTCCCAAAACAGGCGTTTTCCGCCCATTACCGGCATATGGAAGGAACAGCAGTAAGCACAGGGAAATATCTGCTTCTAAATCCAAAACGCAGCTATCTAACAGAACGGTTGTCAATGTGTGCACTCAACTTCCAGAGTTAAACCCGTGTGTGGATTCAGCAGTCTGCAAACACTTTCTCTGCAGAGTCCCAAAACAGGCGCTTTCAGCCCATTACCGGCATATGGAAGAAACAGCAGTAAGCACAGGGAAATATCTGCTTCTAAATCCAAAACGCAGCTATCTAACAGAACGGGTGTCAATGTGTGCACTCAACTTCCAGGGTTAAACCCGTGTGTGGATTCAGCAGTCTGCAAACACTTTCTCTGCAGAGTCCCAAAACAGGCGTTTTCAGCCCATTACCGGCATATGGAAGAAACAGCAGTAAGCACAGGGAAATATCTGCTTCTAAATCCAAAACGCAGCTATCTAACAGAACGGTTGTCAATGTGTGCACTCAACTTCCAGAGTGAAACCCGTGTGTGGATTCAGCAGTCTGCAAACACTTTCTCTGCAGAGTCCCAAAACAGGCGTTTTCAGCCCATTACCGGCATATGGAAGAAACAGCAGTAAGCACAGGGAAATATCTGCTTCTAAATCCAAAACGCAGCTATCTAACAGAACGGTTGTCAATGTGTGCACTCAACTTCCAGAGTTAAACCCGTGTGTGGATTCAGCAGTCTGCAAACACTTTCTCTGCAGAGTCCCAAACCAGGCGTTTTCAGCCCATTACCGGCATATGGAAGAAACAGCAGTAAGCACAGGGAAATATCTGCTTCTAAATCCAAAACGCAGCTATCTAACAGAACGGTTGTCAATGTGTGCACTCAACTTCCAGAGCTAAACCGGTGTGTGGATTCAGCAGTCTGCAAACACTTTCTCTGCAGAGTCCCAAAACAGGCGTTTTCAGCCCATTACCGGCATATGGAAGAAACAGCATTAAGCACAGGGAAATATCCGCTTCTAAATCCAAAACGCAGCTATCTAACAGAACGGGTATCAATGTGTGCACTCAACTTCCAGGGTTAAACCCGTGTGTGGATTCAGCAGTCTGCAAACACTTTCTCTGCAGAGTCCCAAAACAGGCGTTTTCAGCCCATTACCGGCATATGGAAGAAACAGCAGTAAGCACAGGGAAATATCTGCTTCTAAATCCAAAACGCAGCTATCTAACAGAACGGTTGTCAATGTGTGCACTCAACTTCCAGAGTTAAACCCGTGTGTGGATTCAGCAGTCTGCAAACACTTTCTCTGCAGAGTCCCAAAACAGGCGTTTTCAGCCCATTACCGGCATATGGAAGAAACAGCAGTAAGCACAGGGAAATATCTGCTTCTAAATCCAAAACGCAGCTATCTAACAGAACGGTTGTCAATGTGTGCACTCAACTTCCAGAGTTAAACCAGTGTGTGGATTCAGCAGTCTGCAAACATCTTCTCTGCAGAGTCCCAAACCAGGCGTTTTCAGCCCATTACCGGCATACGGAAGAAACAGCAGTAAGCACAGGGAAATATCAGCTTCTAAATCCAAAACGCAGCCATGTAACAGAACGGTTGTCAATGTGTGCACTCAACTTCCAGAGTTAAACCAGTGTGTGGATTCAGCAGTCTGCAAACACTTTCTCTGCAGAGTCCCAAAACAGGCGTTTTCCGCCCATTACCGGCATATGGAAGGAACAGCAGTAAGCACAGGGAAATATCTGCTTCTAAATCCAAAACGCAGCTATCTAACAGAACGGTTGTCAATGTGTGCACTCAACTTCCAGAGTTAAACCCGTGTGTGGATTCAGCAGTCTGCAAACACTTTCTCTGCAGAGTCCCAAAACAGGCGCTTTCAGCCCATTACCGGCATATGGAAGAAACAGCAGTAAGCACAGGGAAATATCTGCTTCTAAATCCAAAACGCAGCTATCTAACAGAACGGGTGTCAATGTGTGCACTCAACTTCCAGGGTTAAACCCGTGTGTGGATTCAGCAGTCTGCAAACACTTTCTCTGCAGAGTCCCAAAACAGGCGTTTTCAGCCCATTACCGGCATATGGAAGAAACAGCAGTAAGCACAGGGAAATATCTGCTTCTAAATCCAAAACGCAGCTATCTAACAGAACGGTTGTCAATGTGTGCACTCAACTTCCAGAGTTAAACCCGTGTGTGGATTCAGCAGTCTGCAAACACTTTCTCTGCAGAGTCCCAAAACAGGCGTTTTCAGCCCATTACCGCCATATGGAAGAAACAGCAGTAAGCACAGGGAAATATCTGCTTCTAAATCCAAAACGCAGCTATCTAACAGAACGGTTGTCAATGTGTGCACTCAACTTCCAGAGTTAAACCCGTGTGTGGATTCAGCAGTCTGCAAACATCTTCTCTGCAGAGTCCCAAACCAGGCGTTTTCAGCCCATTACCGGCCTACGGAAGAAACAGCAGTAAGCACAGGGAAATATCTGCTTCTAAATCCAAAACGCAGCCATGTAACAGAACGGTTGTCAATGTGTGCACTCAACTTCCAGAGTTAAACCAGTGTGTGGATTCAGCAGTCTGCAAACACTTTCTCTGCAGAGTCCCAAAACAGGCGTTTTCTGCCCATTACCGGCATATGGAAGAAACAGCAGTAAGCACAGGGAAATATCTGCTTCTAAATCCAAAACGCAGCTATCTAACAGAACGGTTGTCAATGTGTGCACTCAACTTCCAGAGTTAAACCCGTGTGTGGATTCAGCAGTCTGCAAACACTTTCTCTGCAGAGTCCCAAAACAGGCGTTTTCAGCCCATTACCGGCATATGGAAGAAACAGCAGTAAGCACAGGGAAATATCTGCTTCTAAATCCAAAACGCAGCTATCTAACAGAACGGTTGTCAATGTGTGCACTCAACTTCCAGAGTTAAACCCGTGTGTGGATTCAGCAGTCTGCAAACACTTTCTCTGCAGAGTCCCAAAACAGGCGTTTTCAGCCCATTACCGGCATATGGAAGAAACAGCAGTAAGCACAGGGAAATATCTGCTTCTAAATCCAAAACGCAGCTATCTAACAGAACGGTTGTCAATGTGTGCACTCAACTTCCAGAGTTAAACCCGTGTGTGGATTCAGCAGTCTGCAAACACTTTCTCTGCAGAGTCCCAAAACAGGCGTTTTCAGCCCATTACCGGCATATGGAAGAAACAGCAGTAAGCACAGGGAAATATCTGCTTCTAAATCCAAAACGCAGCTATCTAACAGAACGGTTGTCAATGTGTGCACTCAACTTCCAGAGTTAAACCCGTGTGTGGATTCAGCAGTCTGCAAACATCTTCTCTGCAGAGTCCCAAAACAGGCGTTTTCAGCCCATTACCGGCATATGGAAGAAACAGCAGTAAGCACAGGGAAATATCTGCTTCTAAATCCAAAACGCAGCTATCTAACAGAACGGTTGTCAATGTGTGCACTCAACTTCCAGAGTTAAACCCGTGTGTGGATTCAGCAGTCTGCAAACACTTTCTCTGCACAGTCCCAAAACAGGCGTTTTCTGCCCATTACCGGCATATGGAAGAAACAGCAGTAAGCACAGGGAAATATCTGCTTCTAAATCCAAAACGCAGCTATCTAACAGAACGGTTGTCAATGTGTGCACTCAACTTCCAGAGTTAAACCCGTGTGTGGATTCAGCAGTCTGCAAACACTTTCTCTGCAGAGTCCCAAAACAGGCGTTTTCAGCCCATTACCGGCATATGGAAGAAACAGCAGTAAGCACAGGGAAATATCTGCTTCTAAATCCAAAACGCAGCTATCTAACAGAACGGTTGTCAATGTGTGCACTCAACTTCCAGAGTTAAACCCGTGTGTGGATTCAGCAGTCTGCAAACACTTTCTCTGCAGAGTCCCAAAACAGGCGTTTTCAGCCCATTACCGGCATATGGAAGAAACAGCAGTAAGCACAGGGAAATATCTGCTTCTAAATCCAAAACGCAGCTATCTAACAGAACGGTTGTCAATGTGTGCACTCAACTTCCAGAGTTAAACACGTGTGTGGATTCAGCAGTCTGCAAACACTTTCTCTGCAGAGTCCCAAAACAGGCGTTTTCAGTCCATTACCGCCATATGGAAGAAACAGCAGTAAGCACAGGGAAATATCTGCTTCTAAATCCAAAACGCAGCTATCTAACAGGACGGTTGTCAATGTGTGCACTCAACTTCCAGAGTTAAACCAGTGTGTGGATTCAGCAGTCTGCAAACATCTTCTCTGCAGAGTCCCAAACCAGGCGTTTTCAGCCCATTACCGGCCTACGGAAGAAACAGCAGTAAGCACAGGGAAATATCTGCTTCTAAATCCAAAACGCAGCCATGTAACAGAACGGTTGTCAATGTGTGCACTCAACTTCCAGAGTTAAACCAGTGTGTGGATTCAGCAGTCTGCAAACACTTTCTCTGCAGAGTCCCAAAACAGGCGTTTTCTGCCCATTACCGGCATATGGAAGAAACAGCAGTAAGCACAGGGAAATATCTGCTTCTAAATCCAAAACGCAGCTATCTAACAGAACGGTTGTCAATGTGTGCACTCAACTTCCAGAGTTAAACCCGTGTGTGGATTCAGCAGTCTGCAAACACTTTCTCTGCAGAGTCCCAAAACAGGCGTTTTCAGCCCATTACCGGCATATGGAAGAAACAGCAGTAAGCACAGGGAAATATCTGCTTCTAAATCCAAAACGCAGCTATCTAACAGAACGGTTGTCAATGTGTGCACTCAACTTCCAGAGTTAAACCCGTGTGTGGATTCAGCAGTCTGCAAACACTTTCTCTGCAGAGTCCCAAAACAGGCGTTTTCAGCCCATTACCGGCATATGGAAGAAACAGCAGTAAGCACAGGGAAATATCTGCTTCTAAATCCAAAACGCAGCTATCTAACAGAACGGTTGTCAATGTGTGCACTCAACTTCCAGAGTTAAACCCGTGTGTGGATTCAGCAGTCTGCAAACACTTTCTCTGCAGAGTCCCAAAACAGGCGTTTTCAGCCCATTACCGGCATATGGAAGAAACAGCAGTAAGCACAGGGAAATATCTGCTTCTAAATCCAAAACGCAGCTATCTAACAGAACGGTTGTCAATGTGTGCACTCAACTTCCAGAGTTAAACCCGTGTGTGGATTCAGCAGTCTGCAAACACTTTCTCTGCAGAGTCCCAAAACAGGCGTTTTCAGCCCATTACCGGCATATGGAAGAAACAGCAGTAAGCACAGGGAAATATCTGCTTCTAAATCCAAAACGCAGCTATCTAACAGAACGGTTGTCAATGTGTGCACTCAACTTCCAGAGTTAAACCCGTGTGTGGATTCAGCAGTCTGCAAACACTTTCTCTGCAGAGTCCCAAAACAGGCGTTTTCAGCCCATTACCTGCATATGGAAGAAACAGAAGTAAGCACAGGGAAATATCTGCTTCTAAATCCAAAACGCAGCTATCTAACAGAACGGTTGTCAATGTGTGCACTCAACTTCCAGAGTTAAACCCGTGTGTGGATTCAGCAGTCTGCAAACATCTTCTCTTCAGAGTCCCAAAACAGGCGTTTTCAGCCCATTACCGGCATATGGAAGAAACAGCAGTAAGCACAGGGAAATATCTGCTTCTAAATCCAAAACGCAGCTATCTAACAGAACGGTTGTCAATGTGTGCACTCAACTTCCAGAGTTAAACCCGTGTGTGGATTCAGCAGTCTGCAAACACTTTCTCTGCAGAGTCCCAAAACAGGCGTTTTCAGCCCATTACCGGCATACGGAAGAAACAGCAGTCAGCACAGGGAAATATCTGCTTCTAAATCCAAAACGCAGCTATCTAACAGAACGGTTGTCAATGTGTGCACTCAACTTCCAGAGTTAAACCCGTGTGTGGATTCAGCAGTCTGCAAACATCTTCTCTGCAGAGTCCGAAAACAGGCGTTTTCAGCCCATTACCGGCATATGGAAGAAACAACAGTAAGCACAGGGAAATATCTGCTTCTAAATCCAAAACGCAGCTATCTAACAGAACGGTTGTCAATGTGTGCACTCAACTTCCAGAGTTAAACCCGTGTGTGGATTCAGCAGTCTGCAAACACTTTCTCTGCAGAGTTCCAAAAGAGGCGTTTTCAGCCCATTACCGGCATATGGAAGAAACAGCAGTAAGCACAGGGAAATATCTGCTTGTAAATCCAAAACGCAGCTATCTAACAGAACGGTTGTCAATGTGTGCACTCAACTTCCAGAGTTAAACCCGTGTGTGGATTCAGCAGTCTGCAAACACTTTCTCTGCAGAGTCCCAAACCAGGCGTTTTCAGCCCATTACCGGCATATGGAAGAAACAGCAGTAAGCACAGGGAAATATCTGCTTCTAAATCCAAAACGCAGCTATCTAACAGAACGGTTGTCAATGTGTGCACTCAACTTCCAGAGTTAAACCAGTGTGTGGATTCAGCAGTCTGCAAACACTTTCTCTGCAGAGTCCCAAAACAGGCGTTTTCAGCCCATTACCGGCATATGGAAGAAACAGCAGTAAGCACAGGGAAATATCTGCTTCTAAATCCAAAACGCAGCTATCTAACAGAACGGTTGTCAATGTGTGCACTCAACTTCCAGAGTTAAACCCGTGTGTGGATTCAGCAGTCTGCAAACACTTTCTCTGCAGAGTCCCAAAACAGGCGTTTTCAGCCCATTACCGGCATGTGGAAGAAACAGCAGTAAGCACAGGGAAATATCTGCTTCTAAATCCAAAACGCAGCTATCTAACAGAACGGTTGTCAATGTGTGCACTCAACTTCCAGAGTTAAACCCGTGTGTGGATTCAGCAGTCTGCAAACACTTTCTCTGCAGAGTCCCAAAACAGGCGTTTTCAGCCCATTACCGGCATATGGAAGAAACAGCAGTAAGCACAGGGAAATATCTGCTTCTAAATCCAAAACGCAGCTATCTAACAGAACGGTTGTCAATGTGTGCACTCAACTTCCAGAGCTAAACCGGTGTGTGGATTCAGCAGTCTGCAAACACTTTCTCTGCAGAGTCCCAAAACAGGCGTTTTCAGCCCATTACCGGCATATGGAAGAAACAGCAGTCAGCACAGGGAAATATCCGCTTCTAAATCCAAAACGCAGCTATCTAACAGAACGGTTGTCAATGTGTGCACTCAACTTCCAGAGTTAAACCCGTGTGTGGATTCAGCAGTCT
This sequence comes from Aotus nancymaae, assembly GCF_030222135.1. Lineage (NCBI taxonomy): Eukaryota > Metazoa > Chordata > Mammalia > Primates > Aotidae > Aotus > Aotus nancymaae. The sequence goes on along the minus strand of NW_026988639.1, from coordinate 43,135 downwards.
GCAAACACTTTCTCTGCAGAGTCCCAAAACAGGCGTTTTCAGCCCATTACCGGCATAGGGAAGAAACAGCAGTAAGCACAGGGAAATATCTGCTTCTAAATCCAAAATGCAGCTATCTAACAGAACGGTTGTCAATGTGTGCACTCAACTTCCAGAGTTAAACCCGTGTGTGGATTCAGCAGTCTGCAAACACTTTCTCTGCAGAGTCCCAAAACAGGCGTTTTCAGCCCATTACCGGCATATGGAAGAAACAGCAGTAAGCACAGGGAAATATCTGCTTCTAAATCCAAAACGCAGCTATCTAACAGAACGGTTGTCAATGTGTGCACTCAACTTCCAGAGTTAAACCCGTGTGTGGATTCAGCAGTCTGCAAACACTTTCTCTGCAGAGTCCCAAAACAGGCGTTTTCAGCCCATTACCGGCATATGGAAGAAACAGCAGTAAGCACAGGGAAATATCTGCTTCTAAATCCAAAACGCAGCTATCTAACAGAACGGTTGTCAATGTGTGCACTCAACTTCCAGAGTTAAACCCGTGTGTGGATTCAGCAGTCTGCAAACACTTTCTCTGCAGAGTCCCAAAACAGGCGTTTTCAGCCCATTACCGCCATATGGAGGAAACAGCAGTAAGCACAGGGAAATATCTGCTTCTAAATCCAAAACGCAGCTATCTAACAGAACGGTTGTCAATGTGTGCACTCAACTTCCAGAGTTAAACCAGTGTGTGGATTCAGCAGACTGCAAACATCTTCTCTGCAGAGTCCCAAAACAGGCGTTTTCAGCCCATTACCGGCATATGGAAGAAACAGCAGTAAGCACAGGGAAATATCTGCTTCTAAATCCAAAACGCAGCCATGTAACAGAACGGTTGTCAATGTGTGCACTCAACTTCCAGAGTTAAACCTGTGTGTGGATTCAGCAGTCTGCAAACACTTTCTCTGCAGAGTCCCAAAACAGGCGTTTTCTGCCCTTTACCGGCATATGGAAGAAACAGCAGTAAGCACAGGGAAATATCTGCTTCTAAATCCAAAACGCAGCTATCTAACAGAACGGTTGTCAATGTGTGCACTCAACTTCCAGAGTTAAACCCGTGTGTGGATTCAGCAGTCTGCAAACACTTTCTCTGCAGAGTCCCAAAACAGGCGTTTTCAGCCCATTACCGGCATATGGAAGAAACAGCAGTAAGCACAGGGAAATATCTGCTTCTAAATCCAAAACGCAGCTATCTAACAGAACGGTTGTCAATGTGTGCACTCAACTTCCAGAGTTAAACCCGTGTGTGGATTCAGCAGTCTGCAAACACTTTCTCTGCAGAGTCCCAAAACAGGCGTTTTCAGCCCATTACCGGCATATGGAAGAAACAGCAGTAAGCACAGGGAAATATCTGCTTCTAAATCCAAAACGCAGCTATCTAACAGAACGGTTGTCAATGTGTGCACTCAACTTCCAGAGTTAAACCCGTGTGTGGATTCAGCAGTCTGCAAACACTTTCTCTGCTGACTCCCAAAACAGGCGTTTTCAGCCCATTACCGGCATATGGAAGAAACAGCAGTAAGCACAGGGAAATATCTGCTTCTAAATCCAAAACGCAGCTATCTAACAGAACGGTTGTCAATGTGTGCACTCAACTTCCAGAGTTAAACCCGTGTGTGGATTCAGCAGTCTGCAAACACTTTCTCTGCAGAGTCCCAAAACAGGCGTTTTCAGCCCATTACCGGCATATGGAAGAAACAGAAGTAAGCACAGGGAAATATCTGCTTCTAAATCCAAAACGCAGCTATCTAACAGAACGGTTGTCAATGTGTGCACTCAACTTCCAGAGTTAAACCCGTGTGTGGATTCAGCAGTCTGCAAACACTTTCTCTGCAGAGTCCCAAACCAGGCGTTTTCAGCCCATTACCGGCATATGGAAGAAACAGCAGTAAGCACAGGGAAATATCTGCTTCTAAATCCAAAACGCAGCTATCTAACAGAACGGTTGTCAATGTGTGCACTCAACTTCCAGAGTTAAACCCGTGTGTGGATTCAGCAGTCTGCAAACATCTTCTCTTCAGAGTCCCAAAACAGGCGTTTTCAGCCCATTACCGGCATATGGAAGAAACAGCAGTAAGCACAGGGAAATATCTGCTTCTAAATCCAAAACGCAGCTATCTAACAGAACGGTTGTCAATGTGTGCACTCAACTTCCAGAGTTAAACCCGTGTGTGGATTCAGCAGTCTGCAAACACTTTCTCTGCAGAGTCCCAAAACAGGCGTTTTCAGCCCATTACCGGCATATGGAAGAAACAGCAGTCAGCACAGGGAAATATCTGCTTCTAAATCCAAAACGCAGCTGTCTAACAGAACGGTTGTCAATGTGTGCACTCAACTTCCAGAGTTAAACCCGTGTGTGGATTCAGCAGTCTGCAAACACTTTCTCTGCAGAGTCCCAAACCAGGCGTTTTCAGCCCATTACCGGCATATGGAAGAAACAGCAGTAAGCACAGGGAAATATCTGCTTCTAAATCCAAAACGCAGCTATCTAACAGAACGGTTGTCAATGTGTGCACTCAACTTCCAGAGCTAAACCGGTGTGTGGATTCAGCAGTCTGCAAACACTTTCTCTGCAGAGTCCCAAAACAGGCGTTTTCAGCCCATTACCGGCATATGGAAGAAACAGCATTAAGCACAGGGAAATATCTGCTTCTAAATCCAAAACGCAGCTATCTAACAGAACGGTTGTCAATGTGTGCACTCAACTTCCAGAGTTAAACCCGTGTGTGGATTCAGCACTCTGCAAACACTTTCTCTGCAGAGTCCCAAAACAGGCGTTTTCAGCCCATTACCGGCATATGGAAGAAACAGCAGTAAGCACAGGGAAATATCTGCTTCTAAATCCAAAACGCAGCTATCTAACAGAACGGTTGTCAATGTGTGCACTCAACTTCCAGAGTTAAACCCGTGTGTGGATTCAGCAGTCTGCAAACACTTTCTCTGCAGAGTCCCAAAACAGGCGTTTTCAGCCCATTACCGGCATATGGAAGAAACAGAAGTAAGCACAGGGAAATATCTGCTTCTAAATCCAAAACGCAGCTATCTAACAGAACGGTTGTCAATGTGTGCACTCAACTTCCAGAGTTAAACCCGTGTGTGGATTCAGCAGTCTGCAAACACTTTCTCTGCAGAGTCCCAAAACAGGCGTTTTCAGCCCATTACCGGCATATGGAAGAAACAGCAGTAAGCACAGGGAAATATCTGCTTCTAAATCCAAAACGCAGCTATCTGACAGAACGGTTGTCAATGTGTGCACTCAACTTCCAGAGTGAAACCCGTGTGTGGATTCAGCAGTCTGCAAACACTTTCTCTGCAGAGTCCCAAAGCAGGCGTTTTCAGCCCATTACCGGCATATGGAAGAAACAGCAGTAAGCCCAGGGAAATATCTGCTTCTAAATCCAAAACGCAGCTATCTAACAGAACGGTTGTCAATGGGTGCACTCAACTTCCAGAGTTAAACCAGTGTGTGGATTCAGCAGTCTGCAAACATCTTCTCTGCAGAGTCCCAAAACAGGCGTTTTCAGCCCATTACCGGCATATGGAAGAAACAGCAGTAAGCACAGGGAAATATCTGCTTCTAAATCCAAAACGCAGCCATGTAACAGAACGGTTGTCAATGTGTGCACTCAACTTCCAGAGTTAAACCAGTGTGTGGATTCAGCAGTCTGCAAACACTTTCTCTGCAGAGTCCCAAAACAGGCGTTTTCTGCCCATTACCAGCATATGGAAGAAACAGCAGTAAGCACAGGGAAATATCTGCTTCTTAATCCAAAACGCAGCTATCTAACAGAACGGTTGTCAATGTGTGCACTCAACTTCCAGAGTTAAACCCGTGTGTGGATTCAGCAGTCTGCAAACACTTTCTCTGCAGAGTCCCAAAACAGGCGTTTTCAGCCCATTACCGGCATATGGAAGAAACAGCAGTAAGCACAGGGAAATATCTGCTTCTAAATCCAAAACGCAGCTATCTAACAGAACGGTTGTCAATGTGTGCACTCAACTTCCAGAGTTAAACCCGTGTGTGGATTCAGCAGTCTGCAAACACTTTCTCTGCAGAGTCCCAAAACAGGCGTTTTCAGCCCATTACCGGCATATGGAAGAAACAGCAGTAAGCACAGGGAAATATCTGCTTCTAAATCCAAAACGCAGCTATCTAACAGAACGGTTGTCAATGTGTGCACTCAACTTCCAGAGTTAAACCCGTGTGTGGATTCAGCAGTCTGCAAACACTTTCTCTGCAGAGTCCCAAAACAGGCGTTTTCAGCCCATTACCGGCATGTGGAAGAAACAGCAGTAAGCACAGGGAAATATCTGCTTCTAAATCCAAAACGCAGCTATCTAACAGAACGGTTGTCAATGTGTGCACTCAACTTCCAGAGTTAAACCCGTGTGTGGATTCAGCAGTCTGCAAGCACTTTCTCTGCAGAGTCCCAAAACAGGCGTTTTCAGCCCATTACCGGCATATGGAAGAAACAGCAGTAAGCACAGGGAAATATCTGCTTCTAAATCCAAAACGCAGCTATCTAACAGAACGGTTGTCAATGTGTGCACTCAACTTCCAGAGCTAAACCGGTGTGTGGATTCAGCAGTCTGCAAACACTTTCTCTGCAGAGTCCCAAAACAGGCGTTTTCAGCCCATTACCGGCATATGGAAGAAACAGCAGTAAGCACAGGGAAATATCCGCTTCTAAATCCAAAACGCAGCTATCTAACAGAACGGTTGTCAATGTGTGCACTCAACTTCCAGAGTTAAACCCGTGTGTGGATTCAGCAGTCTGCAAACACTTTCTCTGCAGAGTCCCAAAACAGGCGTTTTCAGCCCATTACCGGCATAGGGAAGAAACAGCAGTAAGCACAGGGAAATATCTGCTTCTAAATCCAAAATGCAGCTGTCTAACAGAACGGTTGTCAATGTGTGCACTCAACTTCCAGAGTTAAACCCGTGTGTGGATTCAGCAGTCTGCAAACACTTTCTCTGCAGAGTCCCAAAACAGGCGTTTTCAGCCCATTACCGGCATATGGAAGAAACAGCAGTAAGCATAGGGAAATATCTGCTTCTAAATCCAAAACGCAGCTATCTAACAGAACGGTTGTCAATGTGTGCACTCAACTTCCAGAGTTAAACCCGTGTGTGGATTCAGCAGTCTGCAAACACTTTCTCTGCAGAGTCCCAAAACAGGCGTTTTCAGCCCATTACCGGCATATGGAAGAAACAGCAGTAAGCACAGGGAAATATCTGCTTCTAAATCCAAAACGCAGCTATCTAACAGAACGGTTGTCAATGTGTGCACTCAACTTCCAGAGTTAAACCCGTGTGTGGATTCAGCAGTCTGCAAACACTTTCTCTGCAGAGTCCCAAAACAGGCGTTTTCAGCCCATTACCGCCATATGGAAGAAACAGCAGTAAGCACAGGGAAATATCTGCTTCTAAATCCAAAACGCAGCTATCTAACAGAACGGTTGTCAATGTGTGCACTTAACTTCCAGAGTTAAACCAGTGTGTGGATTCAGCAGTCTGCAAACATCTTCTCTGCAGAGTCCCAAAACAGGCGTTTTCAGCCCATTACCGGCATATGGAAGAAACAGCAGTAAGCACAGGGAAATATCTGCTTCTAAATCCAAAACGCAGCTATCTAAAAGAACGGTTGTCAATGTGTGCACTCAACTTCCAGAGTTAAACCTGTGTGTGGATTCAGCAGTCTGCAAACACTTTCTCTGCAGAGTCCCAAAACAGGCGTTTTCTGCCCTTTACCGGCATATGGAAGAAACAGCAGTAAGCACAGGGAAATATCTGCTTCTAAATCCAAAACGCAGCTATCTAACAGAACGGTTGTCAATGTGTGCACTCAACTTCCAGAGTTAAACCCGTGTGTGGATTCAGCAGTCTGCAAACACTTTCTCTGCAGAGTCCCAAAACAGGCGTTTTCAGCCCATTACCGGCATATGGAAGAAACAGCAGTAAGCACAGGGAAATATCTGCTTCTAAATCCAAAACGCAGCTATCTAACAGAACGGTTGTCAATGTGTGCACTCAACTTCCAGAGTTAAACCCGTGTGTGGATTCAGCAGTCTGCAAACACTTTCTCTGCAGAGTCCCAAAACAGGCGTTTTCAGCCCATTACCGGCATATGGAAGAAACAGCAGTAAGCACAGGGAAATATCTGCTTCTAAATCCAAAACGCAGCTATCTAACAGAACGGTTGTCAATGTGTGCACTCAACTTCCAGAGTTAAACCCGTGAGTGGATTCAGCAGTCTGCAAACATCTTCTCTGCAGAGTCCCAAAACAGGCGTTTTCAGCCCATTACCGGCATATGGAAGAAACAGCAGTAAGCACAGGGAAATATCTGCTTCTAAATCCAAAACGCAGCTATCTAACAGAACGGTTGTCAATGTGTGCACTCAACTTCCAGAGTTAAACCCGTGTGTGGATTCAGCAGTCTGCAAACACTTTCTCTGCAGAGTCCCAAACCACGCGTTTTCAGCCCATTACCGGCATATGGAAGAAACAGCAGTCAGCACAGGGAAATATCTGCTTCTAAATCCAAAACGCAGCTATCTAACAGAACGGTTGTCAATGTGTGCACTCAACTTCCAGAGTTAAACCCGTGTGTGGATTCAGCAGTCTGCAAACATCTTCTCTGCAGAGTCCCAAAACAGGCGTTTTCAGCCCATTACCGGCATATGGAAGAAACAGCAGTAAGCACAGGGAAATATCTGCTTCTAAATCCAAAACGCAGCTATCTAACAGAACGTTTGTCAATATGTGCACTCAACTTCCAGAGTTAAACCCGTGTGTGGATTCAGCAGTCTGCAAACACTTTCTCTGCAGAGTCCCAAAACAGGCGTTTTCAGCCCATTACCGGCATATGGAAGAAACAGCAGTAAGCACAGGGAAATATCTGCTTCTAAATCCAAAACGCAGCTATCTAACAGAACGGTTGTCAATGTGTGCACTCAACTTCCAGAGTTAAACCCGTGTGTGGATTCAGCAGTCTGCAAACACTTTCTCTGCAGAGTCCCAAAACAGGCGTTTTCAGCCCATTACCGGCATATGGAAGAAACAGCAGTAAGCACAGGGAAATATCTGCTTCTAAATCCAAAACGCAGCTATCTAACTGAACGGTTGTCAATGTGTGCACTCAACTTCCAGAGTTAAACCCGTGTGTGGATTCAGCAGTCTGCAAACACTTTCTCTGCAGAGTCCCAAAACAGGCGTTTTCAGCCCATTACCGGCATATGGAAGAAACAGCAGTAAGCACAGGGAAATATCTGCTTCTAAATCCAAAACGCAGCTATCTAACAGAACGGTTGTCAATGTGTGCACTCAACTTCCAGAGTTAAACCCGTGTGTGGATTCAGCAGTCTGCAAACACTTTCTCTGCAGAGTCCCAAAACAGGCGTTTTCAGCCCATTACCGGCATATGGAAGAAACAGCAGTAAGCACAGGGAAATATCTGCTTCTAAATCGAAAACGTAGCTATCTAACAGAACGGTTGTCAATGTGTGCACTCAACTTCCAGAGTTAAACCCGTGTGTGGATTCAGCAGTCTGCAAACACTTTCTGTGCAGAGTCTCAAAACAGGCCTTTCCGGCCCAGTACCGGCATATATAAGAAAGAGCATTAAGACTGCGTCTAAAACTCAGAAGAAACGTTTCTTTCAAACTGCTCGGCCTTGTGTTCTTTGGCCTAAGGGAGTTGAATCTATGTTTAGATTCAGCGAGATAGAAACACGTTTATTCTAGGAGCTGTCTTTGGATATTCCAGATTGAATGGGAGTATATGCTGTAAAGAGAAATATCTGTTTCTAAAACCAAAATGGATCTATCTAGCAGAGTGGTTGTGAATGTGTGCCTTCGGCTTAAAGAGGTAAACTGCTCTTCTCATGCAGCACTTTAGAAACCCTTTCTATGCAAATTCTCATACCGACCTTTCCAGCAAAACACCAGCCTATAGGAAATAGCAGTAAGACTGCATCTTTAACATGGAAGAAAGTGTTTTCAAACTGCTCTGCTGTGTGTTCATTCATATAAGAGACTTGAATATATGTTCAGATTCAGCTAGTTAGCAACACGTTTCTTCCAGGAGCTGTGTTTGCCTATTCCAGAGTATACTGGAGTATAAGATGTAAAGACAAATGTCTCGTTCCAAAAGAAAAACGGATGATCTAATGGAATGGTTGTCAATGTGTGCATTCAACTTACTGAGGTAAACTGCTGTTTGTATGCAGCAGTTTAGAAAACATTTCTGTGTAGATTCTCAAACAGACATTTCCAGCAAAATACCGGCCTATAAGAAATAGCAGTAAGACTGCGTCTAAAACTCAGAGGGAACGTTTCTTTCAAACTGCTCTGCAGTGTGTTCGTTCACCAAAGGTCGTTGAATCTATGTTTGGATTCAGCGAGTTTGAAACACGTTTATTCTAGGAGCTGCATTTCGATATTCCAGAGTGTATGGGAGTAAATGCTGTAAAGAGAAATATCTGTTTCTAAAACCAAAACGGAGCTATCTAACAGAATGGTTGTGAATGTGTGCATTCAACTTAAAGGGTTAATCTGCTCTTCTTAGGCAGCAGTTTAGAAACCCTTTATATGCAAATTCTAAAATCAACATTTGCAGCAAAACACCAGCCTAAAAGAAGTAGCAGTAAGACTGCATCTATAACATAGAAGAAACGTTTTCTTCAAAATGCTCTGCTCTGTGTTCATTCACCTAAGAGTCTTGAGTATATGTTCAGATTCAGCGAGTAAGAAACACGTTTCTTCCAGGAGCTGCATTTGCATATTCCAGAGTGTACTGGAGTATAAGGTTTAAAGTGAAATATCTGGTTCTAAAACAAACACGGAGCCATCTAACAGAATGGTTGTCACTGTGTGCATTCAGCTTATTGAGATAAACTGTTGTTTCTATGCAGCAGTTTAGAAAAGATTTTTGTGCAGATTCTAAAACAGACATTCCCAGCAAAATACCGGCCTCTAAGAAATAGCAATAAGACTGCGTCTAAAACTCAAATAAAACGTTTCTTTCAAACTGCTGTGCTGTGTGTTCGTTCACCTAAGGGAGTTGAATCTATGTTTAGATTCAGCGACTTAGAAACACGTCTATTCTGGGAGCTGCGTTTGGCTATTCCAGAATGAATGGGAGTATATGCTGTAACTAGAAACACAGGCTTCTAAAACCAAAACGGAGCTAGCTAACAGAATGATTGTGAATGAGGGCATTCAACTTAACGAATTAAACTGCTCCACTTAAGCAGCAGTTTACAAACCATTTATATGGAAATTCTAAAACCAACATTTCCAGGAAAACACCAGCCTAAAAGCAATAGCAGTAACAGTGCATCTATAACATGGAAGAAATGTTTTTTTCAAACTCCTCTGCTGTGTGTTCATTCACCTAAGAGACTTCAATATATGCACAGATTCAGCGAGTTACAAACACGTTTCTTCCAGGAGCTGCGTATGCATATATCAGAGTGTACTGGGGTACAAGATGTAAAGAGAAATATGTGATTATACTTAGAAACCCGTTTCTTTTAGGAGCTGCGTTTGGATATTCCAGAGTGAATGAGAGTATACGCTGTAAAGAGAAATAACTGCTTCTAAAACCAAAAGGCAGCTATCTAACTGAATGGTTGTCAATGCGTGCACTCAACTTCCAGAGATAAACCCGAGTGTGGATTCAGCAGTCTGCAAACACTTTCTGTGCAGAGTACCAAAAGAGGCGTTTTCAGCCCAATACCGGCATATGGAAGAAACAGCAGTAAGCACAGGGAAATATCTGCTTCTAAATCCAAAACGCAGCTATCTAACAGAACGGTTGTCAATGTGTGCACTCAACTTCCAGAGTTAAACCCGTGTGTGGATTCAGCAGTCTGCAAACACTTTCTCTGCAGAGTCCCAAAACAGGCGTTTTCAGCCCATTACCGGCATATGGAAGAAACAGCAGTAAGCACAGGGAAATATCTGCTTCTAAATCCAAAACGCAGCTATCTAACAGAACGGTTGTCAATGTGTGCACTGAACTTCCAGAGTTAAACCCGTGAGTGGATTCAGCAGTCTGCAAACATCTTCTCTGCAGAGTCCCAAAACAGGCGTTTTCAGCCCATTACCGGCATATGGAAGAAACAGCAGTAAGCACAGGGAAATATCTGCTTCTAAATCCAAAACGCAGCTATCTAACAGAACGGTTGTCAATGTGTGCACTCAACTTCCAGAGTTAAACCCGTGTGTGGATTCAGCAGTCTGCAAACACTTTCTGTGCAGAGTCTCAAAACAGGCCTTTCCGGCCCAGTACCGGCATATATAAGAAAGAGCATTAAGACTGCGTCTAAAACTCAGAAGAAACGTTTCTTTCAAACTGCTCGGCCTTGTGTTCTTTGGCCTAAGGGAGTTGAATCTATGTTTAGATTCAGCGAGATAGAAACACGTTTATTCTAGGAGCTGTCTTTGGATATTCCAGATTGAATGGGAGTATATGCTGTAAAGAGAAATATCTGTTTCTAAAACCAAAATGGATCTATCTAGCAGAGTGGTTGTGAATGTGTGCCTTCGGCTTAAAGAGGTAAACTGCTCTTCTCATGCAGCACTTTAGAAACCCTTTCTATGCAAATTCTCATACCGACCTTTCCAGCAAAACACCAGCCTATAGGAAATAGCAGTAAGACTGCATCTTTAACATGGAAGAAAGTGTTTTCAAACTGCTCTGCTGTGTGTTCATTCATATAAGAGACTTGAATATATGTTCAGATTCAGCTAGTTAGCAACACGTTTCTTCCAGGAGCTGTGTTTGCCTATTCCAGAGTATACTGGAGTATAAGATGTAAAGACAAATGTCTCGTTCCAAAAGAAAAACGGATGATCTAATGGAATGGTTGTCAATGTGTGCATTCAACTTACTGAGGTAAACTGCTGTTTGTATGCAGCAGTTTAGAAAACATTTCTGTGTAGATTCTCAAACAGACATTTCCAGCAAAATACCGGCCTATAAGAAATAGCAGTAAGACTGCGTCTAAAACTCAGAGGGAACGTTTCTTTCAAACTGCTCTGCAGTGTGTTCGTTCACCAAAGGTCGTTGAATCTATGTTTGGATTCAGCGAGTTTGAAACACGTTTATTCTAGGAGCTGCATTTCGATATTCCAGAGTGTATGGGAGTAAATGCTGTAAAGAGAAATATCTGTTTCTAAAACCAAAACGGAGCTATCTAACAGAATGGTTGTGAATGTGTGCATTCAACTTAAAGGGTTAATCTGCTCTTCTTAGGCAGCAGTTTAGAAACCCTTTATATGCAAATTCTAAAATCAACATTTGCAGCAAAACACCAGCCTAAAAGAAGTAGCAGTAAGACTGCATCTATAACATAGAAGAAACGTTTTCTTCAAAATGCTCTGCTCTGTGTTCATTCACCTAAGAGTCTTGAGTATATGTTCAGATTCAGCGAGTAAGAAACACGTTTCTTCCAGGAGCTGCATTTGCATATTCCAGAGTGTACTGGAGTATAAGGTTTAAAGTGAAATATCTGGTTCTAAAACAAACACGGAGCCATCTAACAGAATGGTTGTCACTGTGTGCATTCAGCTTATTGAGATAAACTGTTGTTTCTATGCAGCAGTTTAGAAAAGATTTTTGTGCAGATTCTAAAACAGACATTCCCAGCAAAATACCGGCCTCTAAGAAATAGCAATAAGACTGCGTCTAAAACTCAAATAAAACGTTTCTTTCAAACTGCTGTGCTGTGTGTTCGTTCACCTAAGGGAGTTGAATCTATGTTTAGATTCAGCGACTTAGAAACACGTCTATTCTGGGAGCTGCGTTTGGCTATTCCAGAATGAATGGGAGTATATGCTGTAACTAGAAACACAGGCTTCTAAAACCAAAACGGAGCTAGCTAACAGAATGATTGTGAATGAGGGCATTCAACTTAACGAATTAAACTGCTCCACTTAAGCAGCAGTTTACAAACCATTTATATGGAAATTCTAAAACCAACATTTCCAGGAAAACACCAGCCTAAAAGCAATAGCAGTAACAGTGCATCTATAACATGGAAGAAATGTTTTTTTCAAACTCCTCTGCTGTGTGTTCATTCACCTAAGAGACTTCAATATATGCACAGATTCAGCGAGTTACAAACACGTTTCTTCCAGGAGCTGCGTATGCATATATCAGAGTGTACTGGGGTACAAGATGTAAAGAGAAATATGTGATTATACTTAGAAACCCGTTTCTTTTAGGAGCTGCGTTTGGATATTCCAGAGTGAATGAGAGTATACGCTGTAAAGAGAAATAACTGCTTCTAAAACCAAAAGGCAGCTATCTAACTGAATGGTTGTCAATGCGTGCACTCAACTTCCAGAGATAAACCCGAGTGTGGATTCAGCAGTCTGCAAACACTTTCTGTGCAGAGTACCAAAAGAGGCGTTTTCAGCCCAATACCGGCATATGGAAGAAACAGCAGTAAGCACAGGGAAATATCTGCTTCTAAATCCAAAACGCAGCTATCTAACAGAACGGTTGTCAATGTGTGCACTCAACTTCCAGAGTTAAACCCGTGTGTGGATTCAGCAGTCTGCAAACACTTTCTCTGCAGAGTCCCAAAACAGGCGTTTTCAGCCCATTACCGGCATATGGAAGAAACAGCAGTAAGCACAGGGAAATATCTGCTTCTAAATCCAAAACGCAGCTATCTAACAGAACGGTTGTCAATGTGTGCACTGAACTTCCAGAGTTAAACCCGTGAGTGGATTCAGCAGTCTGCAAACATCTTCTCTGCAGAGTCCCAAAACAGGCGTTTTCAGCCCATTACCGGCATATGGAAGAAACAGCAGTAAGCACAGGGAAATATCTGCTTCTAAATCCAAAACGCAGCTATCTAACAGAACGGTTGTCAATGTGTGCACTCAACTTCCAGAGTTAAACCCGTGTGTGGATTCAGCAGTCTGCAAACACTTTCTGTGCAGAGTCTCAAAACAGGCCTTTCCGGCCCAGTACCGGCATATATAAGAAAGAGCATTAAGACTGCGTCTAAAACTCAGAAGAAACGTTTCTTTCAAACTGCTCGGCCTTGTGTTCTTTGGCCTAAGGGAGTTGAATCTATGTTTAGATTCAGCGAGATAGAAACACGTTTATTCTAGGAGCTGTCTTTGGATATTCCAGATTGAATGGGAGTATATGCTGTAAAGAGAAATATCTGTTTCTAAAACCAAAATGGATCTATCTAGCAGAGTGGTTGTGAATGTGTGCCTTCGGCTTAAAGAGGTAAACTGCTCTTCTCATGCAGCACTTTAGAAACCCTTTCTATGCAAATTCTCATACCGACCTTTCCAGCAAAACACCAGCCTATAGGAAATAGCAGTAAGACTGCATCTTTAACATGGAAGAAAGTGTTTTCAAACTGCTCTGCTGTGTGTTCATTCATATAAGAGACTTGAATATATGTTCAGATTCAGCTAGTTAGCAACACGTTTCTTCCAGGAGCTGTGTTTGCCTATTCCAGAGTATACTGGAGTATAAGATGTAAAGACAAATGTCTCGTTCCAAAAGAAAAACGGATGATCTAATGGAATGGTTGTCAATGTGTGCATTCAACTTACTGAGGTAAACTGCTGTTTGTATGCAGCAGTTTAGAAAACATTTCTGTGTAGATTCTCAAACAGACATTTCCAGCAAAATACCGGCCTATAAGAAATAGCAGTAAGACTGCGTCTAAAACTCAGAGGGAACGTTTCTTTCAAACTGCTCTGCAGTGTGTTCGTTCACCAAAGGTCGTTGAATCTATGTTTGGATTCAGCGAGTTTGAAACACGTTTATTCTAGGAGCTGCATTTCGATATTCCAGAGTGTATGGGAGTAAATGCTGTAAAGAGAAATATCTGTTTCTAAAACCAAAACGGAGCTATCTAACAGAATGGTTGTGAATGTGTGCATTCAACTTAAAGGGTTAATCTGCTCTTCTTAGGCAGCAGTTTAGAAACCCTTTATATGCAAATTCTAAAATCAACATTTGCAGCAAAACACCAGCCTAAAAGAAGTAGCAGTAAGACTGCATCTATAACATAGAAGAAACGTTTTCTTCAAAATGCTCTGCTCTGTGTTCATTCACCTAAGAGTCTTGAGTATATGTTCAGATTCAGCGAGTAAGAAACACGTTTCTTCCAGGAGCTGCATTTGCATATTCCAGAGTGTACTGGAGTATAAGGTTTAAAGTGAAATATCTGGTTCTAAAACAAACACGGAGCCATCTAACAGAATGGTTGTCACTGTGTGCATTCAGCTTATTGAGATAAACTGTTGTTTCTATGCAGCAGTTTAGAAAAGATTTTTGTGCAGATTCTAAAACAGACATTCCCAGCAAAATACCGGCCTCTAAGAAATAGCAATAAGACTGCGTCTAAAACTCAAATAAAACGTTTCTTTCAAACTGCTGTGCTGTGTGTTCGTTCACCTAAGGGAGTTGAATCTATGTTTAGATTCAGCGACTTAGAAACACGTCTATTCTGGGAGCTGCGTTTGGCTATTCCAGAATGAATGGGAGTATATGCTGTAACTAGAAACACAGGCTTCTAAAACCAAAACGGAGCTAGCTAACAGAATGATTGTGAATGAGGGCATTCAACTTAACGAATTAAACTGCTCCACTTAAGCAGCAGTTTACAAACCATTTATATGGAAATTCTAAAACCAACATTTCCAGGAAAACACCAGCCTAAAAGCAATAGCAGTAACAGTGCATCTATAACATGGAAGAAATGTTTTTTTCAAACTCCTCTGCTGTGTGTTCATTCACCTAAGAGACTTCAATATATGCACAGATTCAGCGAGTTACAAACACGTTTCTTCCAGGAGCTGCGTATGCATATATCAGAGTGTACTGGGGTACAAGATGTAAAGAGAAATATCTGATTATACTTAGAAACCCGTTTCTTTTAGGAGCTGCGTTTGGATATTCCAGAGTGAATGAGAGTATACGCTGTAAAGAGAAATAACTGCTTCTAAAACCAAAAGGCAGCTATCTAACTGAATGGTTGTCAATGCGTGCACTCAACTTCCAGAGATAAACCCGAGTGTGGATTCAGCAGTCTGCAAACACTTTCTGTGCAGAGTACCAAAAGAGGCGTTTTCAGCCCAATACCGGCATATGGAAGAAACAGCAGTAAGCACAGGGAAATATCTGCTTCTAAATCCAAAACGCAGCTATCTAACAGAACGGTTGTCAATGTGTGCACTCAACTTCCAGAGTTAAACCCGTGTGTGGATTCAGCAGTCTGCAAACACTTTCTCTGCAGAGTCCCAAAACAGGCGTTTTCAGCCCATTACCGGCATATGGAAGAAACAGCAGTAAGCACAGGGAAATATCTGCTTCTAAATCCAAAACGCAGCTATCTAACAGAACGGTTGTCAATGTGTGCACTCAACTTCCAGAGTTAAACCCGTGTGTGGATTCAGCAGTCTGCAAACACTTTCTCTGCAGAGTCCCAAAACAGGCGTTTTCAGCCCATTACCGGCATATGGAAGAAACAGCAGTAAGCACAGGGAAATATCTGCTTCTAAATCCAAAACGCAGCTATCTGACAGAACGGTTGTCAATGTGTGCACTCAACTTCCAGAGTGAAACCCGTGTGTGGATTCAGCAGTCTGCAAACATCTTCTCTGCAGAGTCCCAAAACAGGCGTTTTCAGCCCATTACCGGCATGTGGAAGAAACAGCAGTAAGCACAGGGAAATATCTGCTTCTAAATCCAAAACGCAGCTATCTAACAGAACGGTTGTCAATGTGTGCACTCAACGTCCAGAGTTAAACCCGTGTGTGGATTCAGCAGTCTGCAAACACTTTCTCTGCAGAGTCCCAAAACAGGCGTTTTCAGCCCATTACCGGCATATGGAAGAAACAGCAGTCAGCACAGGGAAATATCTGCTTCTAAATCCAAAACGCAGCTATCTAACAGAACGGTTGTCAATGTGTGCACTCAACTTCCAGAGTTAAACCCGTGTGTGGATTCAGCAGTCTGCAAACATCTTCTCTGCAGAGTCCCAAAACAGGCGTTTTCAGCCCATTACCGGCATATGGAAGAAACAGCAGTAAGCACAGGGAAATATCTGCTTCTAAATCCAAAACGCAGCTATCTAACAGAATGGTTGTCAATGTGTGCACTCAACTTCCAGAGTTAAACCCGTGTGTGGATTCAGCAGTCTGCAAACACTTTCTCTGCAGAGTCCCAAAACAGGCGTTTTCAGCCCATTACCGGCATATGGAAGAAACAGCAGTAAGCACAGGGAAATATCTGCTTCTAAATCCAAAACGCAGCTATCTAACAGAACGGTTGTCAATGTGTGCACTCAACTTCCAGAGTTAAACCCGTGTGTGGATTCAGCAGTCTGCAAACACTTTCTCTGCAGAGTCCCAAAACAGGCGTTTTCAGCCCATTACCGGCATATGGAAGAAACAGCAGTCAGCACAGGGAAATATCTGCTTCTAAATCCAAAACGCAGCTATCTAACAGAACGGTTGTCAATGTGTGCACTCAACTTCCAGAGTTAAACCCGTGAGTGGATTCAGCAGTCTGCAAACATCTTCTCTGCAGAGTCCCAAAACAGGCGTTTTCAGCCCATTACCGGCATATGGAAGAAACAGCAGTAAGCACAGGGAAATATCTGCTTCTAAATCCAAAACGCAGCTATCTAACAGAACGGTTGTCAATGTGTGCACTCAACTGCCAGAGTTAAACCCGTGTGTGGATTCAGCAGTCTGCAAACACTTTCTCTGCAGAGTCCCAAACCAAGCGTTTTCAGCCCATTACCGGCTTATGGAAGAAACAGCAGTCAGCACAGGGAAATATCTGCTTCTAAATCCAAAACGCAGCTATCTAACAGAACGGTTGTCAATGTGTGCACTCAACTTCCAGAGTTAAACCCGTGTGTGGATTCAGCAGTCTGCAAACACTTTCTCTGCAGAGTCCCAAAACAGGCGTTTTCAGCCCATTACCGGCATATGGAAGAAACAGCAGTAAGCACAGGGAAATATCTGCTTCTAAATCCAAAACGCAGCTATCTAACAGAACGGTTGTCAATGTGTGCACTCAACTTCCAGAGTTAAACCCGTGTGTGGATTCAGCAGTCTGCAAACACTTTCTCTGCAGAGTCCAAAACCAGGCGTTTTCAGTCCATTACCGGCATATGGAAGAAACAGCAGTAAGCACAGGGAAATATCTGCTTCTAAATCCAAAACGCAGCTATCTAACAGAACGGTTGTCAATGTGTGCACTCAACTTCCAGAGTTAAACCCGTGTGTGGATTCAGCAGTCTGCAAACACTTTCTCTGCAGAGTCCCAAAACAGGCGTTTTCAGCCCATTACCGGCATATGGAAGAAACAGCAGTCAGCACAGGGAAATATCTGCTTCTAAATCCAAAACGCAGCTATCTAACAGAACGGTTGTCAATGTGTGCACTCAACTTCCAGAGTTAAACCCGTGAGTGGATTCAGCAGTCTGCAAACATCTTCTCTGCAGAGTCCCAAAACAGGCGTTTTCAGCCCATTACCGGCATATGGAAGAAACAGCAGTAAGCACAGGGAAATATCTGCTTCTAAATCCAAAACGCAGCTATCTAACAGAACGGCTGTCAATGTGTACACTCAACTTCCAGAGTTAAACCCGTGTGTGGATTCAGCAGTCTGCAAACACTTTCTCTGCAGAGTCCCAAACCAGGCGTTTTCAGCCCATTACCGGCATATGGAAGAAACAGCAGTCAGCACAGGGAAATATCTGCTTCTAAATCCAAAACGCAGCTATCTAACAGAACGGTTGTCAATGTGTGCACTCAACTTCCAGAGTTAAACCCGTGTGTGGATTCAGCAGTCTGCAAACACTTTCTCTGCAGAGTCCCAAAACAGGCGTTTTCAGCCCATTACCGGCATATGGAAGAAACAGCAGTAAGCACAGGGAAATATCTGCTTCTAAATCCAAAACGCAGCTATCTAACAGAACGGTTGTCAATGTGTGCACTCAACTTCCAGAGTTAAACCCGTGTGTGGATTCAGCAGTCTGCAAACACTTTCTCTGCAGAGTCCAAAACCAGGCGTTTTCAGCCCATTACCGGCATATGGAAGAAACAGCAGTAAGCACAGGGAAATATCTGCTTCTAAATCCAAAACGCAGCTATCTAACAGAACGGTTGTCAATGTGTGCACTCAACTTCCAGAGTGAAACCCGTGAGTGGATTCAGCAGTCTGCAAACATCTTCTCTGCAGAGTCCCAAAACAGGCGTTTTCAGCCCATTACCGGCATATGGAAGAAACAGCAGTAAGCACAGGGAAATATCTGCTTCTAAATCCAAAACGCAGCTATCTAACAGAACGGTTGTCAATGTGTGCACTCAACTTCCAGAGTTAAACCCGTGTGTGGATTCAGCAGTCTGCAAACACTTTCTCTGCAGAGTCCCAAACCAGGCGTTTTCAGCCCATTACCGGCATATGGAAGAAACAGCAGTCAGCACAGGGAAATATCTGCTTCTAAATCCAAAACGCAGCTATCTAACAGAACGGTTGTCAATGTGTGCACTCAACTTCCAGAGATAACCCGTGTGTGGATTCAGCAGTCTGCAAACATCTTCTCTGCAGAGTCCCAAAACAGGCGTTTTCAGCCCTTTACCGGCATATGGAAGAAACAGAAGTAAGCACAGGGAAATATCTGCTTCTAAATCCAAAACGCAGCTATCTAACAGAACGGTTGTCAATGTGTGCACTCAACTTCCAGAGTTAAACCCGTGTGTGGATTCAGCAGTCTGCAAACACTTTCTCTGCAGAGTCCCAAACCAGGCGTTTTCAGCCCATTACCGGCATATGGAAGAAACAGCAGTAAGCACAGGGAAATATCTGCTTCTAAATCCAAAACGCAGCTATCTAACAGAACGGTTGTCAATGTGTGCACTCAACTTCCAGAGGTAAACCCGTGTGTGGATTCAGCAGTCTGCAAACATCTTCTCTGCAGAGTCCCAAAACAGGCGTTTTCAGCCCATTACCGGCATATGGAAGAAACAGCAGTAAGCACAGGGAAATATCTGCTTCTAAATCCAAAACGCAGCTATCTAACAGAACGGTTGTCAATGTGTGCACTCAACTTCCAGAGTTAAACCCGTGTGTGGATTCAGCAGTCTGCAAACACTTTCTCTGCAGAGTCCCAAAACAGGCGTTTTCAGCCCATTACCGGCATATGGAAGAAACAGCAGTAAGCACAGGGAAATATCTGCTTCTAAATCCAAAACGCAGCTATCTAACAGAACGGTTGTCAATGTGTGCACTCAACTTCCAGAGTTAAACCCGTGTGTGGATTCAGCAGTCTGCAAACACTTTCTCTGCAGAGTCCCAAAACAGGCGTTTTCAGCCCATTACCGGCATATGGAAGAAACAGCAGTAAGCACAGGGAAATATCTGCTTCTAAATCCAAAACGCAGCTATCTAACAGAACGGTTGTCAATGTGTGCACTCAACTTCCAGAGTTAAACCCGTGTGTGGATTCAGCAGTCTGCAAACACTTTCTCTGCAAAGTCCCAAAACAGGCGTTTTCAGCCCATTACCGGCATATGGAAGAAACAGCAGTAAGCACAGGGAAATATCTGCTTCTAAATCCAAAACGCAGCTATCTAACAGAACGGTTGTCAATGTGTGCACTCAACTTCCAGAGTTAAACCCGTGTGTGGATTCAGCAGTCTGCAAACACTTTCTCTGCAGAGTCCCAAAACAGGCGTTTTCAGCCCATTACCGGCATATGGAAGAAACAGCAGTAAGCACAGGGAAATATCTGCTTCTAAATCCAAAACGCAGCTATCTAACAGAACGGTTGTCAATGTGTGCACTCAACTTCCAGAGTTAAACCCGTGTGTGGATTCAGCAGTCTGCAAACACTTTCTCTGCAGAGTCCCAAAACAGGCGTTTTCAGCCCATTACCGGCATATGGAAGAAACAGCAGTAAGCACAGGGAAATATCTGCTTCTAAATCCAAAACGCAGCTATCTAACAGAACGGTTGTCAATGTGTGCACTCAACTTCCAGAGTTAAACCCGTGTGTGGATTCAGCAGTCTGCAAACACTTTCTCTGCTGAGTCCCAAAACAGGAGTTTTCAGCCCATTACCGGCATATGGAAGAAACAGCAGTAAGCACAGGGAAATATCTGCTTCTAAATCCAAAACGCAGCTATCTAACAGAACGGTTGTCAATGTGTGCACTCAACTTCCAGAGTTAAACCCGTGTGTGGATTCAGCAGTCTGCAAACACTTTCTCTGCAGAGTCCCAAAACAGGCGTTTTCAGCCCATTACCTGCATATGGAAGAAACAGAAGTAAGCACAGGGAAATATCTGCTTCTAAATCCAAAACGCAGCTATCTAACAGAACGGTTGTCAATATGTGCACTCAACTTCCAGAGTTAAACCCGTGTGTGGATTCAGCAGTCTGCAAACACTTTCTCTGCAGAGTCCCAAACCAGGCGTTTTCAGCCCATTACCGGCATATGGAAGAAACAGCAGTAAGCACAGGGAAATATCTGCTTCTAAATCCAAAACGCAGCTATCTAACAGAACGGTTGTCAATGTGTGCACTCAACTTCCAGAGGTAAACCCGTGTGTGGATTCAGCAGTCTGCAAACATCTTCTCTTCAGAGTCCCAAAACAGGCGTTTTCAGCCCATTACCGGCATATGGAAGAAACAGCAGTAAGCACAGGGAAATATCTGCTTCTAAATCCAAAACGCAGCTATCTAACAGAACGGTTGTCAATGTGTGCACTCAACTTCCAGAGTTAAACCCGTGTGTGGATTCAGCAGTCTGCAAACACTTTCTCTGCAGAGTCCCAAAACAGGCGTTTTCAGCCCATTACCGGCATATGGAAGAAACAGCAGTAAGCACAGGGAAATATCTGCTTCTAAATCCAAAACGCAGCTATCTAACAGAACGGTTGTCAATGTGTGCACTCAACTTCCAGAGTTAAACCCGTGTGTGGATTCAGCAGTCTGCAAACACTTTCTCTGCAGAGTCCCAAAACAGGCGTTTTCAGCCCATTACCGGCATATGGAAGAAACAGCAGTCAGCACAGGGAAATATCTGCTTCTAAATCCAAAACGCAGCTATCTAACAGAACGGTTGTCAATGTGTGCACTCAACTTCCAGAGTTAAACCCGTGTGTGGATTCAGCAGTCTGCAAACATCTTCTCTGCAGAGTCCCAAAACAGGCGTTTTCAGCCCATTACCGGCATATGGAAGAAACAGCAGTAAGCACAGGGAAATATCTGCTTCTAAATCCAAAACGCAGCTATCTAACAGAACGGTTGTCAATGTGTGCACTCAACTTCCAGAGTTAAACCCGTGTGTGGATTCAGCAGTCTGCAAACACTTTCTCTGCAGAGTCCCAAACCAGGCGTTTTCAGCCCATTACCGGCATATGGAAGAAACAGCAGTAAGCACAGGGAAATATCTGCTTCTAAATCCAAAACGCAGCTATCTAACAGAACGGTTGTCAATGTGTGCACTCAACTTCCAGAGTTAAACCCGTGTGTGGATTCAGCAGTCTGCAAACATCTTCTCTGCAGAGTCCCAAAACAGGCGTTTTCAGCCCATTACCGGCATATGGAAGAAACAGCAGTAAGCACAGGGAAATATCTGCTTCTAAATCCAAAACGCAGCTATCTAACAGAACGGTTGTCAATGTGTGCACTCAACTTCCAGAGTTAAACCCGTGTGGGGATTCAGCAGTCTGCAAACACTTTCTCTGCAGAGTCCCAAAACAGGCGTTTTCAGCCCATTACCGGCATATGGAAGAAACAGCAGTAAGCACAGGGAAATATCTGCTTCTAAATCCAAAACGCAGCTATCTAACAGAACGGTTGTCAATGTGTGCACTCAACTTCCAGAGTGAAACCCGTGTGTGGATTCAGCAGTCTGCAAACACTTTCTCTGCAGAATCCCAAAACAGGCGTTTTCAGCCCATTACCGGCATATGGAAGAAACAGCAGTAAGCACAGGGAAATATCCGCTTCTAAATCCAAAACGCAGCTATCTAACAGAACGGTTGTCAATGTGTGCACTCAACTTCCAGAGTTAAACCAGTGTGTGGATTCAGCAGTCTGCAAACATCTTCTCTGCAGAGTCCCAAAACAGGCGTTTTCAGCCCATTACCGGCATATGGAAGAAACAGCAGTAAGCACAGGGAAATATCTGCTTCTAAATCCAAAACGCAGCTATCTAACAGAACGGTTGTCAATGTGTGCACTCAACTTCCAGAGTTAAACCCGTGTGTGGATTCAGCAGTCTGCAAACACTTTCTCTGCAGAGTCCCAAAACAGGCGTTTTCAGCCCATTACCGGCATATGGAAGAAACAGCAGTAAGCACAGGGAAATATCTGCTTCTAAATCCAAAACGCAGCTATCTAACAGAACGGTTGTCAATGTGTGCACTCAACTTCCAGAGTTAAACCCGTGTGTGGATTCAGCAGTCTGCAAACACTTTCTCTGCTGAGTCCCAAAACAGGCGTTTTCAGCCCTTTACCGGCATATGGAAGAAACAGCAGTAAGCACAGGGAAATATCTGCTTCTAAATCCAAAACGCAGCTATCTAACAGAACGGTTGTCAATGTGTGCACTCAACTTCCAGAGTTAAACCCGTGTGTGGATTCAGCAGTCTGCAAACACTTTCTCTGCAGAGTCCCAAAACAGGCGTTTTCAGCCCATTACCTGCATATGGAAGAAACAGAAGTAAGCACAGGGAAATATCTGCTTCTAAATCCAAAACGCAGCTATCTAACAGAACGGTTGTCAATGTGTGCACTCAACTTCCAGAGTTAAACCCGTGTGTGGATTCAGCAGTCTGCAAACACTTTCTCTGCAGAGTCCCAAACCAGGCGTTTTCAGCCCATTACCGGCATATGGAAGAAACAGCAGTAAGCACAGGGAAATATCTGCTTCTAAATCCAAAACGCAGCTATCTAACAGAACGGTTGTCAATGTGTGCACTCAACTTCCAGAGGTAAACCCGTGTGTGGATTCAGCAGTCTGCAAACATCTTCTCTTCAGAGTCCCAAAACAGGCATTTCAGCCCATTACCGGCATATGGAAGAAACAGCAGTAAGCACAGGGAAGTATCTGCTTCTAAATCCAAAACGCAGCTATCTAACAGAACGGTTGTCAATGTGTGCACTCAACTTCCAGAGTTAAACCCGTGTGTGGATTCAGCAGTCTGCAAACACTTTCTCTGCAGAGTCCCAAAACAGGCGTTTTCAGCCCATTACCGGCATATGGAAGAAACAGCAGTAAGCACAGGGAAATATCTGCTTCTAAATCCAAAACGCAGCTATCTAACAGAACGGTTGTCAATGTGTGCACTCAACTTCCAGAGTTAAACCCGTGTGTGGATTCAGCAGTCTGCAAACACTTTCTCTGCAGAGTCCCAAAACAGGCGTTTTCAGCCCATTACCGGCATATGGAAGAAACAGCAGTAAGCACAGGGAAATATCTGCTTCTAAATCCAAAACGCAGCTATCTAACAGAACGGTTGTCAATGTGTGCACTCAACTTCCAGAGTTAAACCCGTGTGTGGATTCAGCAGTCTGCAAACACTTTCTCTGCAAAGTCCCAAAACAGGCGTTTTCAGCCCATTACCGGCATATGGAAGAAACAGCAGTAAGCACAGGGAAATATCTGCTTCTAAATCCAAAACGCAGCTATCTAACAGAACGGTTGTCAATGTGTGCACTCAACTTCCAGAGTTAAACCCGTGTGTGGATTCAGCAGTCTGCAAACACTTTCTCTGCAGAGTCCCAAAACAGGCGTTTTCAGCCCATTACCGGCATATGGAAGAAACAGCAGTAAGCACAGGGAAATATCTGCTTCTAAATCCAAAACGCAGCTATCTAACAGAACGGTTGTCAATGTGTGCACTCAACTTCCAGAGTTAAACCCGTGTGTGGATTCAGCAGTCTGCAAACACTTTCTCTGCAGAGTCCCAAAACAGGCGTTTTCAGCCCATTACCGGCATATGGAAGAAACAGCAGTAAGCACAGGGAAATATCTGCTTCTAAATCCAAAACGCAGCTATCTAACAGAACGGTTGTCAATGTGTGCACTCAACTTCCAGAGTTAAACCCGTGTGTGGATTCAGCAGTCTGCAAACACTTTCTCTGCTGAGTCCCAAAACAGGCGTTTTCAGCCCATTACCGGCATATGGAAGAAACAGCAGTAAGCACAGGGAAATATCTGCTTCTAAATCCAAAACGCAGCTATCTAACAGAACGGTTGTCAATGTGTGCACTCAACTTCCAGAGTTAAACCCGTGTGTGGATTCAGCAGTCTGCAAACACTTTCTCTGCAGAGTCCCAAAACAGGCGTTTTCAGCCCATTACCTGCATATGGAAGAAACAGAAGTAAGCACAGGGAAATATCTGCTTCTAAATCCAAAACGCAGCTATCTAACAGAACGGTTGTCAATGTGTGCACTCAACTTCCAGAGTTAAACCCGTGTGTGGATTCAGCAGTCTGCAAACACTTTCTCTGCAGAGTCCCAAACCAGGCGTTTTCAGCCCATTACCGGCATATGGAAGAAACAGCAGTAAGCACAGGGAAATATCTGCTTCTAAATCCAAAACGCAGCTATCTAACAGAACGGTTGTCAATGTGTGCACTCAACTTCCAGAGGTAAACCCATGTGTGGATTCAGCAGTCTGCAAACATCTTCTCTTCAGAGTCCCAAAACAGGCGTTTTCAGCCCATTACCGGCATATGGAAGAAACAGCAGTAAGCACAGGGAAATATCTGCTTCTAAATCCAAAACGCAGCTATCTAACAGAACGGTTGTCAATGTGTGCACTCAACTTCCAGAGTTAAACCCGTGTGTGGATTCAGCAGTCTGCAAACACTTTCTCTGCAGAGTCCCAAAACAGGCGTTTTCAGCCCATTACCGGCATATGGAAGAAACAGCAGTAAGCACAGGGAAATATCTGCTTCTAAATCCAAAACGCAGCTATCTAACAGAACGGTTGTCAATGTGTGCACTCAACTTCCAGAGTTAAACCCGTGTGTGGATTCAGCAGTCTGCAAACACTTTCTCTGCAGAGTCCCAAAACAGGCGTTTTCAGCCCATTACCGGCATATGGAAGAAACAGCAGTAAGCACAGGGAAATATCTGCTTCTAAATCCAAAACGCAGCTATCTAACAGAACGGTTGTCAATGTGTGCACTCAACTTCCAGAGTTAAACCCGTGTGTGGATTCAGCAGTCTGCAAACACTTTCTCTGCAGAGTCCCAAAACAGGCGTTTTCAGCCCATTACCGGCATATGGAAAAAACAGCAGTAAGCACAGGGAAATATCTGCTTCTAAATCCAAAACGCAGCTATCTAACAGAACGGTTGTCAATGTGTGCACTCAACTTCCAGAGTTAAACCCGTGTGTGGATTCAGCAGTCTGCAAACACTTTCTCTGCAGAGTCCCAAAACAGGCGTTTTCAGCCCATTACCGGCATATGGAAGAAACAGCAGTAAGCACAGGGAAATATCTGCTTCTAAATCCAAAACGCAGCTATCTAACAGAACGGTTGTCAATGTGTGCACTCAACTTCCAGAGTTAAACCCGTGTGTGGATTCAGCAGTCTGCAAACATCTTCTCTGCAGAGTCCCAAAACAGGCGTTTTCAGCCCATTACCGGCATATGGAAGAAACAGCAGTAAGCACAGGGAAATATCTGCTTCTAAATCCAAAACGCAGCTATCTAACAGAACGGTTGTCAATGTGTGCACTCAACTTCCAGAGTTAAACCCGTGTGTGGATTCAGCAGTCTGCAAACACTTTCTCTGCAGAGTCCCAAACCAGGCGTTTTCAGCCCATTACCGGCATATGGAAGAAACAGCAGTAAGCACAGGGAAATATCTGCTTCTAAATCCAAAACGCAGCTATCTAACAGAACGGTTGACAATGTGTGCACTCAACTTCCAGAGTTAAACCCGTGTGTGGATTCAGCAGTCTGCAAACATCTTCTCTGCAGAGTCCCAAAACAGGCGTTTTCAGCCCATTACCGGCATATGGAAGAAACAGCAGTAAGCACAGGGAAATATCTGCTTCTAAATCCAAAACGCAGCTATCTAACAGAACGGTTGTCAATGTGTGCACTCAACTTCCAGAGTTAAACCCGTGTGTGGTTTCAGCAGTCTGCAAACACTTTCTCTGCAGAGTCCCAAAACAGGCGTTTTCAGCCCATTACCGGCATATGGAAGAAACAGCAGTAAGCACAGGGAAATATCTGCTTCTAAATCCAAAACGCAGCTATCTAACAGAACGGTTGTCAATGTGTGCACTCAACTTCCAGAGTGAAACCCGTGTGTGGATTCAGCAGTCTGCAAACACTTTCTCTGCAGAGTCCCAAAACAGGCGTTTTCAGCCCATTACCGGCATATGGAAGAAACAGCAGTAAGCACAGGGAAATATCCGCTTCTAAATCCAAAACGCAGCTATCTAACAGAACGGTTGTCAATGTGTGCACTCAACTTCCAGAGTTAAACCAGTGTGTGGATTCAGCAGTCTGCAAACATCTTCTCTGCAGAGTCCCAAAACAGGCGTTTTCAGCCCATTACCGGCATATGGAAGAAACAGCAGTAAGCACAGGGAAATATCTGCTTCTAAATCCAAAACACAGCCATGTAACAGAACGGTTGTCAATGTGTGCACTCAACTTCCAGAGTTAAACCAGTGTGTGGATTCAGCAGTCTGCAAACACTTTCTCTGCAGAGTCCCAAAACAGGCGTTTTCTGCCCATTACCGGCATATGGAAGAAACAGCAGTAAGCACAGGGAAATATCTGCTTCTAAATCCAAAACGCAGCTATCTAACAGAACGGTTGTCAATGTGTGCACTCAACTTCCAGAGTTAAACCCGTGTGTGGATTCAGCAGTCTGCAGAGACTTTCTCTGCAGAGTCCCAAAACAGGCGTTTTCAGCCCATTACCGGCATATGGAAGAAACAGCAGTAAGCACAGGGAAATATCTGCTTCTAAATCCAAAACGCAGCTATCTAACAGAACGGTTGTCAATGTGTGCACTCAACTTCCAGAGTTAAACCCGTGTGTGGATTCAGCAGTCTGCAAACACTTTCTCTGCTGAGTCCCAAAACAGGCGTTTTCAGCCCATTACCGGCATATGGAAGAAACAGCAGTAAGCACAGGGAAATATCTGCTTCTAAATCCAAAACGCAGCTATCTAACAGAACGGTTGTCAATGTGTGCACTCAACTTCCAGAGTTAAACCCGTGTGTGGATTCAGCAGTCTGCAAACACTTTCTCTGCAGAGTCCCAAAACAGGCGTTTTCAGCCCATTACCTGCATATGGAAGAAACAGAAGTAAGCACAGGGAAATATCTGCTTCTAAATCCAAAACGCAGCTATCTAACAGAACGGTTGTCAATGTGTGCACTCAACTTCCAGAGTTAAACCCGTGTGTGGATTCAGCAGTCTGCAAACACTTTCTCTGCAGAGTCCCAAACCAGGCGTTTTCAGCCCATTACCGGCATATGGAAGAAACAGCAGTAAGCACAGGGAAATATCTGCTTCTAAATCCAAAACGCAGCTATCTAACAGAACGGTTGTCAATGTGTGCACTCAACTTCCAGAGGTAAACCCGTGTGTGGATTCAGCAGTCTGCAAACATCTTCTCTTCAGAGTCCCAAAACAGGCGTTTTCAGCCCATTACCGGCATATGGAAGAAACAGCAGTAAGCACAGGGAAATATCTGCTTCTAAATCCAAAACGCAGCTATCTAACAGAACGGTTGTCAATGTGTGCACTCAACTTCCAGAGTTAAACCCGTGTGTGGATTCAGCAGTCTGCAAACACTTTCTCTGCAGAGTCCCAAAACAGGCGTTTTCAGCCCATTACCGGCATATGGAAGAAACAGCAGTAAGCACAGGGAAATATCTGCTTCTAAATCCAAAACGCAGCTATCTAACAGAACGGTTGTCAATGTGTGCACTCAACTTCCAGAGTTAAACCCGTGTGTGGATTCAGCAGTCTGCAAACACTTTCTCTGCAGAGTCCCAAAACAGGCGTTTTCAGCCCATTACCGGCATATGGAAGAAACAGCAGTAAGCACAGGGAAATATCTGCTTCTAAATCCAAAACGCAGCTATCTAACAGAACGGTTGTCAATGTGTGCACTCAACTTCCAGAGTTAAACCCGTGTGTGGATTCAGCAGTCTGCAAACACTTTCTCTGCAGAGTCCCAAAACAGGCGTTTTCAGCCCATTACCGGCATATGGAAGAAACAGCAGTAAGCACAGGGAAATATCTGCTTCTAAATCCAAAACGCAGCTATCTAACAGAACGGTTGTCAATGTGTGCACTCAACTTCCAGAGTTAAACCCGTGTGTGGATTCAGCAGTCTGCAAACACTTTCTCTGCTGAGTCCCAAAACAGGCGTTTTCAGCCCATTACCGGCATATGGAAGAAACAGCAGTAAGCACAGGGAAATATCTGCTTCTAAATCCAAAACGCAGCTATCTAACAGAACGGTTGTCATTGTGTGCACTCAACTTCCAGAGTTAAACCCGTGTGTGGATTCAGCAGTCTGCAAACACTTTCTCTGCAGAGTCTCAAAACAGGCGTTTTCAGCCCATTACCGGCATATGGAAGAAACAGCAGTAAGCACAGGGAAATATCTGCTTCTAAATCCAAAACGCAGGTATCTAACAGAACGGTTGTCAATGTGTGCACTCAACTTCCAGAGTTAAACCCGTGTGTGGATTCAGCAGTCTGCAAACACTTTCTCTGCAGAGTCCCAAACCAGGCGTTTTCAGCCCATTACCGGCATATGGAAGAAACAGCAGTAAGCACAGGGAAATATCTGCTTCTAAATCCAAAACGCAGCTATCTAACAGAACGGTTGTCATTGTGTGCACTCAACTTCCAGAGTTAAACCCGTGTGTGGATTCAGCAGTCTGCAAACACTTTCTCTGCAGAGTCTCAAAACAGGCGTTTTTAGCCCATTACCGGCATATGGAAGAAACAGCAGTAAGCACAGGGAAATATCTGCTTCTAAATCCAAAACGCAGCTATCTAACAGAACGGTTGTCAATGTGTGCACTCAATTTCCAGAGTTAAACCCGTGTGTGGATTCAGCAGTGTGCAAACATCTTCTCTGAAGAGTCCCAAAACAGGCGTTTTCAGCCCATTACCGGCATATGGAAGAAACAGCAGTAAGCACAGGGAAATATCTGTTTCTAAATCCAAAACGCAGCTATCTAACAGAACGGTTGTCAATGTGTGCACTCAACTTCCAGAGTTAAACCCGTGTGTGGATTCAGCAGTCTGCAAACACTTTCTCTGCAAAGTCCCAAAACAGGCGTTTTCAGCCCATTACCGGCATATGGAAGAAACAGCAGTAAGCACAGGGAAATATCTGCTTCTAAATCCAAAACGCAGCTATCTAACAGAACGGTTGTCAATGTGTGCACTCAACTTCCAGAGTTAAACCCGTGTGTGGATTCAGCAGTCTGCAAACATCTTTTCTGCAGAGTCCCAAAACAGACGTTTTCAGCCCATTACCGGCATATGGAAGAAACAGCAGTAAGCACAGGGAAATATCTGCTTCTAAATCCAAAACGCAGCTATCTAACAGAACGGTTGTCAATGTGTGCACTCAACTTCCAGAGTTAAACCCGTGTGTGGATTCAGCAGTCTGCAAACACTTTCTCTGCAGAGTCCCGTAACAGGCGTTTTCAGCCCATTACCGGCATATGGAAGAAACAGCAGTAAGCACAGGGAAATATCTGCTTCTAAATCCAAAACGCAGCTATCTAACAGAACGGTTGTCAATGTGTGCACTCAACTTCCAGAGTTAAACCCGTGTGTGGATTCAGCAGTCTGCAAACATCTTCTCTGCAGAGTCCCAAAACAGGCGTTTTCAGCCCATTACCGGCATATGGAAGAAACAGCAGTAAGCACAGGGAAATATCTGCTTCTAAATCCAAAACGCAGCTATCTAACAGAACGGTTGTCAATGTGTGCACTCAACTTCCAGAGTTAAACCCGTGTGTGGATTCAGCAGTCTGCAAACACTTTCTCTGCAGAGTCCCAAAACAGGCGTTTTCAGCCCATTACCGGCATATGGAAGAAACAGCAGTAAGCACAGGGAAATATCTGCTTCTAAATCCAAAACGCAGCTATCTAACAGAACGGTTGTCAATGTGTGCACTCAAATTCCAGAGTGAAACCCGTGTGTGGATTCAGCAGTCTGCAAACACTTTCTCTGCAGAGTCCCAAAACAGGCGTTTTCAGCCCATTACCTGCATATGGAAGAAACAGAAGTAAGCACAGGGAAATATCTGCTTCTAAATCCAAAACGCAGCTATCTAACAGAACGGTTGTCAATGTGTGCACTCAACTTCCAGAGTTAAACCCGTGTGTGGATTCAGCAGTCTGCAAACACTTTCTCTGCAGAGTCCCAAACCAGGCGTTTTCAGCCCATTACCGGCATATGGAAGAAACAGCAGTAAGCACAGGGAAATATCTGCTTCTAAATCCAAAACGCAGCTATCTAACAGAACGGTTGTCAATGTGTGCACTCAACTTCCAGAGGTAAACCCGTGTGTGGATTCAGCAGTCTGCAAACATCTTCTCTTCAGAGTCCCAAAACAGGCGTTTTCAGCCCATTACCGGCATATGGAAGAAACAGCAGTAAGCACAGGGAAATATCTGCTTCTAAATCCAAAACGCAGCTATCTAACAGAACGGTTGTCAATGTGTGCACTCAACTTCCAGAGTTAAACCCGGGTGTGGATTCAGCAGTCTGCAAACACTTTCTCTGCAGAGTCCCAAAACAGGCGTTTTCAGCCCATTACCGGCATATGGAAGAAACAGCAGTAAGCACAGGGAAATATCTGCTTCTAAATCCAAAACGCAGCTATCTAACAGAACGGTTGTCAATGTGTGCACTCAACTTCCAGAGTTAAACCCGTGTGTGGATTCAGCAGTCTCCAAACACTTTCTCTGCAGAGTCCCAAAACAGGCGTTTTCAGCCCATTACCGGCATTTGGAAGAAACAGCAGTAAGCACAGGGAAATATCTGCTTCTAAATCCAAAACGCAGCTATCTAACAGAACGGTTGTCAATGTGTTCACTCAACTTCCAGAGTTAAACCCGTGTGTGGATTCAGCAGTCTGCAAACATCTTCTCTGCAGAGTCCCAAAACAGGCGTTTTCAGCCCATTACCGGCATATGGAAGAAACAGCAGTAAGCACAGGGAAATATCTGCTTCTAAATCCAAAACGCAGCTATCTAACAGAACGGTTGTCAATGTGTGCACTCAACTTCCAGAGTTAAACCAGTGTGTGGATTCAGCAGTCTGCAAACATCTTCTCTGCAGAGTCCCAAAACAGGCGTTTTCAGCCCATTACCGGCATATGGAAGAAACAGCAGTAAGCACAGGGAAATATCTGCTTCTAAATCCAAAACGCAGCTATCTAACAGAACGGTTGTCAATGTGTGCACTCAACTTCCAGAGTTAAACCCGTGTGTGGATTCAGCAGTCTGCAAACACTTTCTCTGCAGAGTGCCAAAACAGGCGTTTTCAGCCCATTACCGGCATATGGAAGAAACAGCAGTAAGCACAGGGAAATATCTGCTTCTAAATCCAAAACGCAGCTATCTAACAGAACGGTTGTCAATGTGTGCACTCAACTTCCAGAGTTAAACCCGTGTGTGGATTCAGCAGTCTGCAAACACTTTCTCTGCTGAGTCCCAAAACAGGCGTTTTCAGCCCATTACCGGCATATGGAAGAAACAGCAGTAAGCACAGGGAAATATCTGCTTCTAAATCCAAAACGCAGCTATCTAACAGAACGGTTGTCATTGTGTGCACTCAACTTCCAGAGTTAAACCCGTGTGTGGATTCAGCAGTCTGCAAACACTTTCTCTGCAGAGTCTCAAAACAGGCGTTTTCAGCCCATTACCGGCATATGGAAGAAACAGCAGTAAGCACAGGGAAATATCTGCTTCTAAATCCAAAACGCAGCTATCTAACAGAACGGTTGTCAATGTGTGCACTCAACTTCCAGAGTTAAACCCGTGTGTGGATTCAGCAGTCTGCAAACACTTTCTCTGCAGAGTCCCAAACCAGGCGTTTTCAGCCCATTACCGGCATATGGAAGAAACAGCAGTAAGCACAGGGAAATATCTGCTTCTAAATCCAAAACGCAGCTATCTAACAGAACGGTTGTCAATGTGTGCACTCAATTTCCAGAGTTAAACCCGTGTGTGGATTCAGCAGTGTGCAAACATCTTCTCTGAAGAGTCCCAAAACAGGCGTTTTCAGCCCATTACCGGCATATGGAAGAAACAGCAGTAAGCACAGGGAAATATCTGCTTCTAAATCCAAAACGCAGCTATCTAACAGAATGGTTGTCAATGTGTGCACTCAACTTCCAGAGTTAAACCCGTGTGTGGATTCAGCAGTCTGCAAACACTTTCTCTGCAGAGTCCCAAAACAGGCGTTTTCAGCCCATTACCGGCATATGGAAGAAACAGCAGTAAGCACAGGGAAATATCTGCTTCTAAATCCAAAACGCAGCTATCTAACAGAACGGTTGTCAATGTGTGCACTCAACTTCCAGAGTTAAACCCGTGTGTGGATTCAGCAGTCTGCAAACATCTTTTCTGCAGTGTCCCAAAACAGACGTTTTCAGCCCATTACCGGCATATGGAAGAAACAGCAGTAAGCACAGGGAAATATCTGCTTCTAAATCCAAAACGCAGCTATCTAACAGAACGGTTGTCAATGTGTGCACTCAACTTCCAGAGTTAAACCCGTTTGTGGATTCAGCAGTCTGCAAACACTTTCTCTGCAGAGTCCCAAAACAGGCGTTTTCAGCCCATTACCGGCATATGGAAGAAACAGCAGTAAGCACAGGGAAATATCTGCTTCTAAATCCAAAACGCAGCTATCTAACAGAACGGTTGTCAATGTGTGCACTCAACTTCCAGAGTTAAACCCGTGTGTGGATTCAGCAGTCTGCAAACACTTTCTCTGCAGAGTCCCAAAACAGGCGTTTTCAGCCCATTACCGGCATATGGAAGAAACAGCAGTAAGCACAGGGAAATATCTGCTTCTAAATCCAAAACGCAGCTATCTAACAGAACGGTTGTCAATGTGTGCACTCAACTTCCAGAGTTAAACCCGTGTGTGGATTCAGCAGTCTGCAAACACTTTCTCTGCAGAGTCCCAAAACAGGCGTTTTCAGCCCATTACCGGCATATGGAAGAAACAGCAGTAAGCACAGGGAAATATCTGCTTCTAAATCCAAAACGCAGCTATCTAACAGAACGGTTGTCAATGTGTGCACTCAACTTCCAGAGTTAAACCCGTGTGTGGATTCAGCAGTCTGCAAACACTTTCTCTGCAGAGTCCCAAACCAGTCGTTTTCAGCCCATTACCGGCATATGGAAGAAACAGCAGTAAGCACAGGGAAATATCTGCTTCTAAATCCAAAACGCAGCTATCTAACAGAACGGTTGTCAATGTGTGCACTCAACTTCCAGAGTTAAACCCGTGTGTGGATTCAGCAGTCTGCAAACACTTTCTCTGCAGAGTCCAAAACCAGGCGTTTTCAGCCCATTACCGGCATATGGAAGAAACAGCAGTAAGCACAGGGAAATATCTGCTTCTAAATCCAAAACGCAGCTATCTAACAGAACGGTTGTCAATGTGTGCACTCAACTTCCAGAGTTAAACCCGTGAGTGGATTCAGCAGTCTGCAAACACTTTCTCTGCAGAGTCCCAAAACAGGCGTTTTCAGCCCATTACCGGCATATGGAAGAAACATCAGTAAGTACAGGGAAATATCTGCTTCTAAATCCAAAACACAGCCATGTAACAGAACGGTTGTCAATGTGTGCACTCAACTTCCAGAGTTAAACCAGTGTGTGGATTCAGCAGTCTGCAAACACTTTCTCTGCAGAGTCCCAAAACAGGCGTTTTCTGCCCATTACCGGCATATGGAAGAAACAGCAGTAAGCACAGGGAAATATCTGCTTCTAAATCCAAAACGCAGCTATCTAACAGAACGGTTGTCAATGTGTGCACTCAACTTCAAGAGTTAAACCCGTGTGTGGATTCAGCAGTCTGCAAACACTTTCTCTGCAGAGTCCCAAAGCAGGCGTTTTCAGCCCATTACCGGCATATGGAAGAAACAGCAGTCAGCACAGGGAAATATCTGCTTCTAAATCCAAAACGCAGCTATCTAACAGAACGGTTGTCAATGTGTGCACTCAACTTCCAGAGTTAAACCAGTGTGTGGATTCAGCAGTCTGCAAACATCTTCTCTGCAGAGTCCCAAAACAGGCGTTTTCAGCCCATTACCGGCATATGGAAGAAACAGCAGTAAGCACAGGGAAATATCTGCTTCTAAATCCAAAACGCAGCTATCTAACAGAACGGTTGTCAATGTGTGCACTCAACTTCCAGAGTGAAACCCGTGTGTGGATTCAGCAGTCTGCAGAGACTTTCTCTGCAGAGTCCCAAAACAGGCGTTTTCAGCCCATTACCGGCATATGGAAGAAACAGCAGTAAGCACAGGGAAATATCTGCTTCTAAATCCAAAACGCAGCTATCTAACAGAACGGTTGTCAATGTGTGCACTCAACTTCCAGAGTTAAACCAGTGTGTGGATTCAGCAGTCTGCAAACATCTTCTCTGCAGAGTCCCAAAACAGGCGTTTTCAGCCCATTACCGGCATATGGAAGAAACAGCAGTAAGCACAGGGAAATATCTGCTTCTAAATCCAAAACACAGACATGTAACAGAACGGTTGTCAATGTGTGCACTCAACTTCCAGAGTTAAACCAGTGTGTGGATTCAGCAGTCTGCAAACACTTTCTCTGCAGAGGCCCAAAACAGGCGTTTTCTGCCCATTACCGGCATATGGAAGAAACAGCAGTAAGCACAGGGAAATATCTGCTTCTAAATCCAAAACGCAGCTATCTAACAGAACGGTTGTCAATGTGTGCACTCAACTTCCAGAGTTAAACCCGTGTGTGGATTCAGCAGTCTGCAAACACTTTCTCTGCAGAGTCCCAAAACAGGCGTTTTCAGCCCATTACCGACATATGGAAGAAACAGCAGTCAGCACAGGGAAATATCTGCTTCTAAATCCAAAACGCAGCTATCTAACAGAACGGTTGTCAATGTGTGCACTCAACTTCCAGAGTTAAACCAGTGTGTGGATTCAGCAGTCTGCAAACATCTTCTCTGCAGAGTCCCAAAACAGGCGTTTTCAGCCCATTACCGGCATATGGAAGAAACAGCAGTAAGCACAGGGAAATATCTGCTTCTAAATCCAAAACGCAGCTATCTAACAGAACGGTTGTCAATGTGTGCACTCAACTTCCAGAGGTAAACCCGTGTGTGGATTCAGCAGTCTGCAAACACTTTCTCTGCAGAGTGCCAAAACAGGCGTTTTCAGCCCATTACCGGCATATGGAAGAAACAGCAGTAAGCACAGGGAAATATCTTCTTCTAAATCCAAAACGCAGCTATCTAACAGAACGGTTGTCAATGTGTGCACTCAACTTCCAGAGTTAAACCCGTGTGTGGATTCAGCAGTCTGCAAACACTTTCTCTGCAGAGTCCCAAAATAGGCGTTTTCAGCCCATTACCGGCATATGGAAGAAACAGCAGTAAGCACAGGGAAATATCTGCTTCTAAATCCAAAACGCAGCTATCTAACAGAACGGTTGTCATTGTGTGCACTCAACTTCCAGAGTTAAACCCGTGTGTGGATTCAGCAGTCTGCAAACACTTTCTCTGCAGAGTCTCAAAACAGGCGTTTTCAGCCCATTACCGGCATATGGAAGAAACAGCAGTAAGCACAGGGAAATATCTGCTTCTAAATCCAAAACGCAGCTATCTAACAGAACGGTTGTCAATGTGTGCACTCAACTTCCAGAGTTAAACCCGTGTGTGGATTCAGCAGTCTGCAAACACTTTCTCTGCAGAGTCCCAAACCAGGCGTTTTCAGCCCATTACCGGCATATGGAAGAAACAGCAGTAAGCACAGGGAAATATCTGCTTCTAAATCCAAAACGCAGCTATCTAACAGAACGGTTGTCAATGTGTGCACTCAATTTCCAGAGTTAAACCCGTGTGTGGATTCAGCAGTGTGCAAACATCTTCTCTGAAGAGTCCCAAAACAGGCGTTTTCAGCCCATTACCGGCATATGGAAGAAACAGCAGTAAGCACAGGGAAATATCTGCTTCTAAATCCAAAACGCAGCTATCTAACAGAACGGTTGTCAATGTGTGCACTCAACTTCCAGAGTTAAACCCGTGTGTGGATTCAGCAGTCTGCAAACACTTTCTCTGCAGAGTCCCAAAACAGGCGTTTTCAGCCCATTACCGGCATATGGAAGAAACAGCAGTAAGCACAGGGAAATATCTGCTTCTAAATCCAAAACGCAGCTATCTAACAGAACGGTTGTCAATGTGTGCACTCAACTTCCAGAGTTAAACCCGTGTGTGGATTCAGCAGTCTGCAAACATCTTTTCTGCAGAGTCCCAAAACAGACGTTTTCAGCCCATTACCGGCATATGGAAGAAACAGCAGTAAGCACAGGGAAATATCTGCTTCTAAATCCAAAACGCAGCTATCTAACAGAACGGTTGTCAATGTGTGCACTCAACTTCCAGAGTTAAACCCGTGTGTGGATTCAGCAGTCTGCAAACACTTTCTCTGCAGAGTCCCGTAACAGGCGTTTTCAGCCCATTACCGGCATATGGAAGAAACAGCAGTAAGCACAGGGAAATATCTGCTTCTAAATCCAAAACGCAGCTATCTAACAGAACGGTTGTCAATGTGTGCACTCAACTTCCAGACTTAAACCCGTGTGTGGATTCAGCAGTCTGCAAACACTTTCTCTGCAGAGTCCCAAAACAGGCGTTTTCAGCCCATTACCGGCATATGGAAGAAACAGCAGTAAGCACAGGGAAATAT
This sequence comes from Aotus nancymaae, assembly GCF_030222135.1. Classification (NCBI taxonomy): domain Eukaryota; kingdom Metazoa; phylum Chordata; class Mammalia; order Primates; family Aotidae; genus Aotus; species Aotus nancymaae. The sequence goes on along the minus strand of NW_026988639.1, from coordinate 6,106 downwards.
GTGCTTCTAAATCCAAAACGCAGCTATCTAACAGAACGGTTGTCAATCTGTGCACTCAACTTCCAGAGTTAAAGCCGTGTGTGGATTCAGCAGTCTGCAAACACTTTCTCTGCAGAGTCTCAAAACAGGCGTTTTCAGCCCATTACCGGCATATGGAAGAAACAGCAGTAAGCACAGGGAAACATCTGCTTCTAAATCCAAAACGCAGCTATCTAACAGAACGGTTGTCAATGTGTGCACTCAACTTCCAGAATTAAACCCGTGTGTGGATTCAGCAGTCTGCAAACATCTTCTCTGCAGAGTCCCAAAACAGGCGTTTTCAGCCCATTACCGGCATGTGGAAGAAACAGCAGAAAGCACAGGGAAATATCTGCTTCTAAATCCAAAACGCAGCTATCTAACAGAACGGTTGTCAATGTGTGCACTCAACTTCCAGAGTTAAACCCGTGTGTGGATTCAGCAGTCTGCAAACACTTTCTCTGCAGAGTCCCAAAACAGGCGTTTTCAGCCCATTACCGGCATATGGAAGAAACAGCAGTAAGCACAGGGAAATATCTGCTTCTAAATCCAAAACGCAGCTATCTAACAGAACGGTTGTCAATGTGTGCACTCAACTTCCAGAGTTAAACCCGTGTGTGGATTCAGCAGTCTGCAAACACTTTCTCTGCAGAGTCCAAAGCCAGGCGTTTTCAGCCCATTACCGGCATATGGAAGAAACAGCAGTAAGCACAGGGAAATATCTGCTTCTAAATCCAAAACGCAGCTATCTAACAGAACGGTTGTCAATGTGTGCACTCAACTTCCAGAGTTAAACCCGTGAGTGGATTCAGCAGTCTGCAAACATCTTCTCTGCAGAGTCCCAAAACAGGCGTTTTCAGCCCATTACCGGCATATGGAAGAAACAGCAGTAAGCACAGGGAAATATCTGCTTCTAAATCCAAAACGCAGCTATCTAACAGAACGGTTGTCAATGTGTGCACTCAACTTCCAGAGTTAAACCCGTGAGTGGATTCAGCAGTCTGCAAACACTTTCTCTGCAGAGTCCCAAACCAGGCGTTTTCAGCCCATTACCGGCATATGGAAGAAACAGCAGTCAGCACAGGGAAATATCTGCTTCTAAATCCAAAACGCAGCTATCTAACAGAACGGTTGTCAATGTGTGCACTCAACTTCCAGAGTTAAACCCGTGTGTGGATTCAGCAGTCTGCAAACATCTTCTCTGCAGAGTCCCAAAACAGGCGTTTTCAGCCCATTACCGGCATATGGAAGAAACAACAGTAAGCACAGGGAAATATCTGCTTCTAAATCCAAAACGCAGCTATCTAACAGAACGGTTGTCAATGTGTGCACTCAACTTCCAGAGTTAAACCCGTGTGTGGATTCAGCAGTCTGCAAACACTTTCTCTGCAGAGTCCCAAAACAGGCGTTTTCAGCCCATTACCGGCATATGGAAGAAACAGCAGTAAGCACAGGGAAATATCTGCTTCTAAATCCAAAACGCAGCTATCTAACAGAACGGTTGTCAATGTGTGCACTCAACTTCCAGAGTTAAACCCGTGTGTGGATTCAGCAGTCTGCAAACACTTTCTCTGAAGAGTCCCAAAACAGGCGTTTTCAGCCCATTACCGGCATATGGAAGAAACAGCAGTAAGCACAGGGAAATATCTGCTTCTAAATCCAAAACGCAGCTATCTAACAGAACGGTTGTCAATGTGTGCACTCAACTTCCAGAGTTAAACCCGTGTGTGGATTCAGCAGAAGGCAAACACTTTCTCTGCAGAGTCCCAAAACAGGCGTTTTCAGCCCGTTACCGGCATATGGAAGAAACAGCAGTAAGCACAGGGAAATATCTGCTTCTAAATCCAAAACGCAGCTATCTAACAGAACGGTTGTCAATGTGTGCACTCAACTTCCAGAGTTAAACCCGTGTGTGGATTCAGCAGTCTGCAAACACTTTCTCTGCAGAGTGCCAAAACAGGCGTTTTCAGCCCATTACCGGCATATGGAAGAAACAGCAGTCAGCACAGGGAAATATCTGCTTCTAAATCCAAAACGCAGCTATCTAACAGAACGGTTGTCAATGTGTGCACTCAACTTCCAGAGTGAAACCCGTGTGTGGATTCAGCAGTCTGCAAACACTTTCTCTGCAGAGTCCCAAAACAGGCGTTTTCAGCCCATTACCGGCATATGGAAGAAACAGCAGTAAGCACAGGGAAATATCTGCTTCTAAATCCAAAACGCAGCTATCTAACAGAACGGTTGTCAATGTGTGCACTCAACTTCCAGAGTTTAACCCGTGTGTGGATTCAGCAGTCTGCAAACATCTTCTCTGCAGAGGCCCAAAACAGGCGTTTTCAGCCCATTACCGGCATATGGAAGAAACAGCAGTAAGCACAGGGAAATATCTGCTTCTAAATCCAAAACACAGCCATGTAACAGAACGGTTGTCAATGTGTGCACTCAACTTCCAGAGTTAAACCAGTGTGTGGATTCAGCAGTCTGCAAACACTTTCTCTGCAGAGTCCCAAAACAGGCGTTTTCTGCCCATTACCGGCATATGGAAGAAACAGCAGTAAGCACAGGGAAATATCTGCTTCTAAATCCAAAACGCAGCTATCTAACAGAACGGTTGTCAATGTGTGCACTCAACTTCCAGAGTTAAACCCGTGTGTGGATTCAGCAGTCTGCAAACACTTTCTCTGCAGAGTCCCAAAACAGGCGTTTTCAGCCCATTACCGGCATATGGAAGAAACAGCAGTAAGCACAGGGAAATATCTGCTTCTAAATCCAAAACGCAGCTATCTAACAGAACGGTTGTCAATGTGTGCACTCAACTTCCAGAGTTAAACCCGTGTGTGGATTCAGCAGTCTGCAAACACATTCTCTGCAGAGTCCCAAACCAGGCGTTTTCAGCCCATTACCGGCATATGAAAGAAACAGCAGTAAGCACAGGGAAATATCTGCTTCTAAATCCAAAACGCAGCTATCTAACAGAACGGTTGTCAATGTGTGCACTCAACTTCCAGAGTTAAACCCGTGTGTGGATTCAGCAGTCTGCAAACACTTTCTCTGCGGAGTCCCAAAACAGGCGTTTTCAGCCCATTACCGGCATATGGAAGAAACAGCAGTAAGCACAGGGAAATATCTGCTTCTAAATCCAAAACGCAGCTATCTAACAGAACGGTTGTCAATGTGTGCACTCAACTTCCAGAGTTAAACCCGTGTGTGGATTCAGCAGTCTGCAAACACTTTCTCTGCAGAGTCCCAAAACAGGCGTTTTCAGCCCATTACCGGCATATGGAAAAAACAGCAGTCAGCACAGGGAAATATCTGCTTCTAAATCCAAAACGCAGCTATCTAACAGAACGGTTGTCAATGTGTGCACTCAACTTCCAGAGTTAAACCCGTGTGTGGATTCAGCAGTCTGCAAACACTTTCTCTGCAGAGTCCCAAAACAGGCGTTTTCAGCCCATTACCGGCATATGGAAGAAACAGCAGTCAGCACAGGGAAATATCTGCTTCTAAATCCAAAACGCAGCTATCTAACAGAACGGTTGTCAATGTGTGCACTCAACTTCCAGAGTTAAACCAGTGTGTGGATTCAGCAGTCTGCAAACATCTTCTCTGCAGAGTCCCAAAACAGGCGTTTTCAGCCCATTACCGGCATATGGAAGAAACAGCAGTAAGCACAGGGAAATATCTGCTTCTAAATCCAAAACGCAGCTATCTAACAGAACGGTTGTCAATGTGTGCACTCAACTTCCAGAGTTAAACCCGTGTGTGGATTCAGCAGTCTGCAAACATCTTCTCTGCAGAGTCCCAAAACAGGCGTTTTCAGTCCATTACCGGCATATGGAAGAAACAGCAGTAAGCACAGGGAAATATCTGCTTCTAAATCCAAAACACAGCCATGTAACAGAACGGTTGTCAATGTGTGCACTCAACTTCCAGAGTTAAACCAGTGTGTGGATTCAGCAGTCTGCAAACACTTTCTCTGCAGAGTCCCAAAACAGGCGTTTTCTGCCCATTACCGGCATATGGAAGAAACAGCAGTAAGCACAGGGAAATATCTGCTTCTAAATCCAAAACGCAGCTATCTAACAGAACGGTTGTCAATGTGTGCACTCAACTTCCAGAGTTAAACCCGTGTGTGGATTCAGCAGTCTGCAAACACTTTCTCTGCAGAGTCCCAAAACAGGCGTTTTCAGCCCATTACCGGCATATGGAAGAAACAGCAGTAAGCACAGGAAATATCTGCTTCTAAATCCAAAACGCAGCTATCTAACAGAACGGTTGTCAATGTGTGCACTCAACTTCCAGAGTTAAACCCGTGTGTGGATTCAGCAGTCTGCAAACACTTTCTCTGCAGAGTCCCAAAACAGGCGTTTTCAGCCCATTACCGGCATATGGAAGAAACAGCAGTAAGCACAGGGAAATATCTGCTTCTAAATCCAAAACGCAGCTATCTAACAGAACGGTTGTCAATGTGTGCACTCAACTTCCAGACTTAAACCCGTGTGTGGATTCAGCAGTCTGCAAACACTTTCTCTGCAGAGTCCCAAAACAGGCGTTATCCAGCCCATTACCGGCATATGGAAGAAACAGCAGTAAGCACAGGGAAATATCTGCTTCTAAATCCAAAACGCAGCTATCTAACAGAACGGTTGTCAATGTGTGCACTCAACTTCCAGAGTTAAACCCGTGTGTGGATTCAGCAGTCTGCAAACACTTTCTCTGCAGAGTCCCAAACCAGGGCGTTTTCAGCCCATTACCGGCATATGGAAGAAACAGCAGTAAGCACAGGGAAATATCTGCTTCTAAATCCAAAAACGCAGCTATCTAACAGAACGGTTGTCAATGTGTGCACTCAACTTCCAGAGTGAAACCCGTGTGTGGATTCAGCAGTCTGCAAACACTTTCTCTGCAGAGTCCCAAAACAGGCGTTTTCAGCCCATTACCGGCATTTGGAAGAAACAGCAGTAAGCACAGGGAAATATCTGCTTCTAAATCCAAAACGCAGCTATCTAACAGAACGGTTGTCAATGTGTGCACTCAACTTCCAGAGTTAAACCAGTGTGTGGATTCAGCAGTCTGCAAACATCTTCTCTGCAGAGTCCCAAAACCAGGCGTTTTCAGCCCATTACCGGCATATGGAAGAAACAGCAGTAAGCACACGGGAATAACTGCTTCTAAATCCAAAACGCAGCTGTCTAACAGAACGGTTGTCAATGTGTGCACTCAACTTCCAGAGTTAAACCAGTGTGTGGATTCAGCAGTCTGCAAACACTTTCTCTGCAGAGTCCCAAAACAGGCGTTTTCTGCCCATTACCGGCATATGGAAGAAACAGCAGTAAGCACAGGGAAATATCTGCTTCTAAATCCAAAACGCAGCTATCTAACAGAACGGTTGTCAATGTGTGCACTCAACTTCCAGACTTAAACCCGTGTGTGGATTCAGCAGTCTGCAAACACTTTCTCTGCAGAGTCCCAAAACAGGCGTTTTCAGCCCATTACCGGCATATGGAAGAAACAGCAGTAAGCACAGGGGAAATATCTGCTTCTAAATCCAAACGCAGCTATCTAACAGAACGGTTGTCAATGTGTGCACTCAACTTCCAGAGTTAATCCCGTGTGTGGATTCAGCAGTCTGCAAACACTTTCTCTGCAGAGTCCCAAAACAGGCGTTTTCAGCCCATTACCGGCATATGGAAGAAACAGCATGAAGCACAGGGAAATATCTGCTTCTAAATCCAAAACGCAGCTATCTAACAGAACGGTTGTCATGTGTGCACTCAACTTCCAGAGTTAAACCCGTGTGTGGATTCAGCAGTCTGCAAACACTTTCTCTGCAGAGTCCCAAAACAGGCGTTTTCAGCCCATTACCGGCATATGGAAGAAACAGCAGTAAGCACAGGGAAATATCTGCTTCTAAATCCAAAACGCAGCTATCTAACAGAACGGTTGTCAATGTGTGCACTCAACTTCCAGAGTTAAAACCCGTGTGTGGATTCAGCAGTCTGCAAACACTTTCTCTGCAGAGTCCCAAAACAGGCGTTTTCAGCCCATTACCGGCATATGGAAGAAACAGCAGTAAGCACAGGGAAAT